>NW_008824986.1:16992616-16995759 GCF_000699105.1 Pygoscelis adeliae | reverse complement strand
TGGCACAAGACATGCTGAGTGTGGGGGGGGGGGGGGCAAGTAATCGAGACTGCTGTTAGTAGCTCTGTAAAAGAGTAAGTTCCTCTGTAGACTGATAAAATTAAACATCCTGTTTTAAAGATTGGCAGAGCACTTTTGGTTTATCAATAATAATTGCTGATGCAGAACTGTCCTTTATGAGGTTTTATAACAGATGGCTGGGAGTGGAAGGAAAGCTGCTCAGACTTCCAGCTCCCCAGCTAGAGACAAGATCACTAAAAGGAGACAGTTGTCCCTCTTACCGGTGCTCCCTCCTCATTACAGAGCATAGTGATTTCCTCCCCCTACACTTTGTGGTAGCAAACTTGGCAGAAAGACTGGAAGATTATATGAGCAATGTTGTCCCTTTAAGTGGGTGTTTAACTTGACAGCTGATGGATCTTATTGCTCAGATCCTAATGGTTTGGTAAACTGCAGGAAAGCGTTTGCGGGGAAATACATTAGTGTTTAGACACATTTGAATGTAATCAATATGTGTTTGAAACAGGGGTTTTTCTTCTTTACACGTGAGGTGTAGGGCAGGTAGTTTTTCTTTGGAGACTTCCACAGTGGGCAGAATTGGGGGATGAAGAACGTGCCCAGAAAACGTGTGTCATCTACCTTTTGCTGTTCTTTCAGGTACTGGTGGCTAAATTGGAGCTTTTCATTGTGGCCCACTTTATTTCCTGCTGGATCACGTAGAGAAGTCTCGTTCCCAAGCTTACGTTGTCACTCTCCTAGGAACGTGTGACATGATATATTTGATCACTGTGGTTTTACTGCGGTAACAAGTGAGTTCTTTGGCCCGGAGGAAGTCATGGTCTGCCAACGGGGAGCTTGGTCCAAGTGTTCCAACTTTGGGTACAAAGGCAAGGGTTAAACAACTGACCCTTTTTGTAGTGTTGTTAAGCTTATGTTCCATGTGGGGACAGTAACTAAGGATCAAAATGAAATGAGATGTAAAATGGAGTGAAACATATTGCTGTTTACAAATACTAGAACAAAATGTGAAAGATTGAGGAAGAAAATTCAGGATATGTCAACATACTGCTATTTCTATAACTGTAGGCTATAATGATGATACAAAATACATTGTAATTGTATTGAACTGCCTTCATTCAAAGTGTCTTTGATTCGTCAGCCAAACTGCATATTACTTTAATGCTTACTATATTACAAACTTTCTAATGATGCCCAAAGTTTGTGCAAGACCCAGGTATATACTTCTTTATGTATGTGTGGATGCACATACAATGTTGTGCTGTATATGGAATACACTGATGCCAGCTTAGCTTGTGGCAGCTGTGGGATGGTTAAAACTATATATAATTTAAGACTATTTAATATATAAACATGTCTTATTTAATTTTGTCCTTGCATTGCTTCAAGAGACTGGTGAGGAGAGGCAGGAAATGGACAAAATTACAGGCAGCAGCAAAGTTTATGACTTTATATGTTGTGAACCCAAAATAATTAAAAGGTTCACCAGGCTTTCAGCTCAACAAAATTAATTCAGCAATGGCTCAGATGAAAATATTTTCCAAAATAAAAAGTTTGTCAAAATTGTGAAATGTCCTAGCTTTAGATCTGCTTCTTTGAAACTGTCCTTCATGTGAAGTCCTCCTTGAAAGTGAAAGGTTTCTCTACATCTTTTGTGGACCAGTTAGCATTGTAAATTGGTATCTCAGTGACTGCTTCAATGAAAACACCTTGAAGTGGTATCTTAGTATCTTAATATATTTTTTTTGTTCTGTAAAGCTTTCTTTAGGTACAAATAAATGCAGTGGTATAGCATTTGGAGTGGTTGTTTTGTATAACCTATGTGGATGTGCATGCAGCTTTTAAAGTCAAGTTTCAGGAAAACCATGCTACGACTTGAGTGTAGAAATACCAAATCTGCAATGATGTGATCGTACTTACTGTATCTGTTCCACTGTGAAATTAGGCTTGAAGGAAGCCAAGCATTGGATCTTTTAGTTTGGTTTTCCTTCACCTAATTATCACTTGAGAGTCCAAGGGAAGGGAACTAGCTGCTGTAGGTTGATGAGATAGTATTTATTAGCTTCATATCCCCTGTTTGCATTTAGGGGAAGATGCTGACTTAAAGCTTTTTTCATCTTGATATTTTTCTGAGTTTCTCTTCCATCAAGGACATAAGTAGATGGTAGTCTGCTTTCTCTCTCTCTTTTCCTTCATTTTATTCCTCCTGATCTGTTTCCTCCCTTATGGCAGTCCACGCTGCAGCTGCTTCATGCCCCAGTGCAGAAAATTAAGCTGCTTCTGAGGCCACCATCAAAAGCCACTTTCTCACTAGGTCTATAGGAAGATGCAGAAGTGTTACCTCTGACTACTGCCATTGCCATCTTTATCATCTTTTTTTCCCCATTGTCAAGCCATCGTTTGTAGCTGCTGTAAGCTTTTACCTGTGGAAGCTTAAAAGATACAGGTTGAGATTTTTTCAAAAAGGACCCTGCAGAAGTCAGTGGTCAATCCTCAATAGCTTTCAGAGCTGAGCAGCTTAGACTTCTTAAAAATTCTAGTCTTATGTCTTTTCAGGTGGGATTTTCAGATTCTCATGAGTAACCTGTAAAAGGAAGATATGTTGAAACCTGTACCTCGTTTCATGGTTCAGGAGGGCTTGTTTTTTTCGGATTATAAGTGCTTTTGAAATTTCATCCTTTGATGAGATCTTGTCTCAAGAAACGTGTTTCAGTCTTAGCAAGGTAGCATTTCAACAGCTGTGGATTCAGAAAGAATCACTTGCCATTTGGAGAACTTCATTGACATATTTTCTTTCATGTGAAATTCCAGTATGGTTGAGCAACCAATATATCTGGAGGCCTTTTGGGTTGGTGGGCCTACCAGCTAAAGTAATAAAACTAGAAACTTATAGCAGAGTTAATCCTTAAGTCGTTGGAGAAAGGGGCAGAAGTTACCTCAAAGATTTTGAAGTGTTGGATGTTTCAAAGAATGAGAAATACAAGAAAGTCTGTAGTGTTACCTTGAGAAAGTCTTTCTTTGGGAAGTGACCATCTTTTTCTGGGGCATGATTCAAGATGACTCTGCAATCTAGGAAGCTGTTTGTCCTTACACAGCTCTTACTGAAAAAAAACCCCAACACCCCC
>NW_008824986.1:16992145-16992459 GCF_000699105.1 Pygoscelis adeliae | reverse complement strand
ACAATTATAGAACATAACATTGAGAATAATATTATAGATACTGCAGGTGATGCAGTCAGTGAAGTTCTCATAAAATTTTCCTACAGGAATGTACTGATAAAGTTGAGAGAGCTGGGATATCTTAGAAAATCAACACAGTAGTACATCACATTTGAAACCTTTATCAAACATTTGACGTAGTAGTTAAACCCATACTTACTACCATAAGAATGGATGTATATGGTTGGAGCAAAACCCCATATAGCCTCATGTTGTTTCTCTGTAAGTAAGAGATCACTGGAGAAGAGCACAAGGGTAAGGCAGATGTGTATAGG
>NW_008824986.1:16986303-16992095 GCF_000699105.1 Pygoscelis adeliae | reverse complement strand
TCAACTGTGACTGAAAGATTCCTGAGTCAGAATTGGTGTCTCCAACCTAGGGCTCTATCATCAGAACAGGAATTAGTTATCAAAGCTGTGGCTCAGGAGTTAAAGATAAGAGGAAGAAAAAACATCAGAGGAGAACTTCTGCAGAAGGTGAGTCAGCTGTGGTTTTACCCAGACTCCGAAAATGGTGAGAACAAGGAAGCAGAATGCAAATGTGTAAATGGTATTTTTTTCTCATTTTTCCATGAATGTTTTGCTTGGAGGTGGTTGGGTCTGTAATGGTCATTGCTCCAGGGGAGTGAAAGTGTAAGATCTGTGGTGGCAAAAAGTATCAGGGCTGGGTCTGAAGGTTGGGAGAAGGGGATGGTTCTGCCATGAGCAGCCTCATGCTTTGGACCTGTTCCCAGACTCCCTGTCACGCTTAGAAAGGAGCAGGGGTGCAGAGTGCCTGGAAACTGACAGTGCAGCAGATAAGACTATGTAATTTTGGTTCATATTAAGATTCCTTCACTTTGTTTAATTTGTTTCATCCTATGTAATTGGACTATTATTTTATGGGTAGAAGGAGGTGCTTCTCTAGTAGTGTTAGTAGTAAAGCTTCCTGTCTAGTAAGTTATCAGAGCTCTGAGGTTATATAGTGTTTTCTGCATTGCATGGATTTTTATTTTTTGTGTCTTAAGGCTATTATCTACTTAGATTTGAGCAGATGTTTGAAATTATACAAATGAGAATATCTGTATCTAAAGATGTAATTTTAGGAAATACTTCATCATGCTTGTAACTTGCACTTCTGTTTACTCTGTGAGTTTATGGGGTTTTTTACGCATGTGAGTGCCATTTATTTCTCTGTCTGGGTAAACTTTTCATTTTGGGCTCTAAAATATCAGATGTAGGGCTTCCATAAAGATGGTAAGAAGTGCAATTAATCGTTTATCTGCTAGGTGTCAGCAAAGGTTCTCTTTAAGATAAATAAATTAAAAATTGTATGCATTTATACACTAGATCTTGAGGCTGGGTGGCTCAAATCTGTTTGGAGGCTGAAAAAGAATTACTAAGGATATATTCAGGGAAATAAATACTACTCAGTGTCTAGAAGATACAGCTGCGCTTCATACCCTTCCTTTAATTAATTCACTCCATTGCATTTTTCTTGATGTATGCAACTTTGAACCTCTCTTTAATTAAGCAAAATTAACAAGTTTACTGTGTATGGAGAAGATTTCATAGATTTCCACTCAGCAAAGGTTTTTAAAAAAATTAAGTTACTGTGGCATAAGAGAAAAGACACTTTCACAGATTACTTCAAAAATAGGTAATAAAGGGTAAGAAGAAATGGTCAATTTTCACAGTGGAGGAAACTCATCAGTGGTGTCCCACAGCTTCCTATTTGTGATGTTCAACAAATTTGTAGATGGTCTTAATACAAAGAGGAAAGGGTTCACAAAGTTACTGGTGATACTAAAATATACAAGATAGTAAAAGGGAAAGCTAAATGAATTATTTCAGAAGTATCTTGGAGTACTGAGTGATTGAGCATTAAACTCACAGATGAAGCTCATTGTTGATAATTATAAAGTGATGCACCTGGCAGAGAAACAATTCTGACTTTGTATTCCCAATGATGGGTGTTGTGGTTTAACCCGGCAGGCAGCTAAACACCACACAGCTGTTCGCTCACTCCCCGCCCCCCCACCAGTGGGATGGGGGAGAGAATTGAGGGGAAAAAAAAGTAAAATTCATGGGTTGAGATAAAGACAGTTTAACAGGACAGAAAAGGAAGGGACAATAATAGTAATAATAATGATAAAAGAATATACAAAACAAGTGATATACAATGCAATTGCTCACCACCCGCTGACTGATGCCCAGCTAGTCCCTGAGCAGCGGTCACACCCCCTGGCCAACTCCTCCCAGTTTATGTACTGAGCATGATGTCCCATGGTATGGAATATCCCTTTGGCCAGTTTGGGTCGGCTGTCCTGGCTGTGCCCCCTCCCAGCTTCTCGCTGGCAGGGCATGAGAAGCTGAAAAGTCCTTGACTAGTGTAAGCACTACTTAGCAACAACTAAAACATCGGTGTGTTATCAACATTATTCTGGTACTAAATCCAAAACACAGCACTGTACTTGTACTAGGAAGAAAATTAACTCTATCCCAGCTGAAACCAGGACAATGGAGAAGTGTTATTTTCTGGTAAAAATATAATACAAAGTCCAAACTCAATAGTGGCCAGAAAAGAAAATCAGACTTTAGGAATTACTAGGAAAAGAATAGAGACTGAGACAAATCATCCCTCTACCTACATACATTTATGACTTTTCAGTGCTTTGTGTGATTATGATTCCCTGTTCCCCAAAAGTGCAATAGAACTAGAAGATAGTTCTACTATTGATAATGAAAGTTCTGGAGTAGCTCAGTGCGAGGAACTGGGTAATGGACAGAAATTCTTCAGCTAGAAAAAGAGGGAAGGGATATATAAAGAGATGATTATATAAATCGAGTGGCATATAGAGAAGGTCAGTGTCAAGCAGTTATTCACCATTGCTTGTAATATGTATCAGGTGGCATCAAATTAATTTGCTGAATAGGAGATTAAAAAGCAAGAGAGAAATTTTTCCACACAAGGCGTTATTAAACTATGGAAGTCATTGCTACAGAATACTGTGGAAGCCAGAAGATGGCTTAGTTTCAAAAAACATTTAGGAGTTCAAGGAAGAAATACCTTTGGCCTTCTTAAAACAGAAGAGAGAGCATCAAAGTTGGGAAGTGCCTGATCTGTAGACCACCACAAGGTAAGCAAGCGAAGAGAGTATACCAGACATGGGTCATGCACTCTTACTCCTCCTCTGGGCATCTAATATTGGTTCTTATTGGATATTGCACGTCAGACTTGATAGACCTTTGATCTGAATTAGTATGGCCAGTCAGCTCTGTAAATTGTATTCTTTCCTGACCGTGTGTGACGTAGAAGAGGATGCAGTCACTTTTACAGGATTGTACCCAGGTTAGGTATAAACAGTGCAAGTGTCTGGACTTTCTGGCTCTGGGAACAGTGAATTTTTTGCTTGGATAAGTATTGGTCATTATTCCAAACTAAAAACTTGAGATCATAGCAGGCATCTGTTGGTTTGTTTGGGTTGATAGATCAATATATTTAGCTTCAGCCTATGCAGAAAATAAATAAGACTTCCTTTGTTCTGGAGTGATCACTAGTTCTGGAAATAGTATAACTTAAATGGGGAAAACACTGCAAATACTTTTTTGGGAATATACACAAATGTCATCTGTTTCCAGGTCTCTGTCTCATTTACCTTATAGGAACATTCTTGAGAAAAGCTCTGTAAATGGAAATATTTTAAAGTTTGTACACTTTGGATTTATATGCATACTTAAAGATAATGCAAATACCAGCCTGTACTTTTATGCAGTATTGGTTATACATAACTCATCCAGCTGGGGATCAGACTGTTACCGTAAGACCTTTGTTTTTAAAACATAACACTTAAAATATATACAACAACCAACTAGCAAACTATCTGCAAATGAAAAGGTTGTGTTGAAAGACTTCCTTTAGATTTTTTTTTTAAACTGGTTTGCAGAAGTTTGAACAGAAAACCCCAATTAAAGAAATAGATATACACCTCTTACGCCTTATATAAAGTCTTATGTTTGTCATTAAATATTATATACAAATTGAGAATTTATAATACCCATTGTGATAGTAACCGTTACTGTTCTTTACTTAGATATAATTTTTTTGAAAGTGCTCTGTTAAAAGTGCAACTTTTTTTTGTCTGAAGTAGTGTTTAGTAGACTATTGAGTGTGACAATTCAGTTCACTCAGACTGGTAATTTTTTTTAATATAACTATGTAACTGCACAGTAAGCCTGATATTTCCCCCTTAACTCTTGTATTAATGAGAAACAGCGTTGTCTAACATTACTGTGTTACTTGTAATACAGTAGAGCTCAAATAACTCCCTTGGGCTTGGTGGCCATAGAGCGGCAGATGCTTTAAAGTCAGAAAGATGTCCTCTCTGCACAAAGAACTTAAGTATCTGACCTTTGCGTTGGCTTTGCTAGTGAAGAATATACCCACTTTGGTGGTATCAGGTTTATGCAACAACACAATTATTTGACTTGTTTAAAATAAGCCAGTATTTTACTTTCCTATGTTATGCTCCTAATAATATGATTTAAAAACTTTAAAACTGAAGTACCTGATCTTTAGACTTTCAGACGTGTTCTTCTATTAATTGCTGTGTCAAAGAGGGTATTGATGCACCACATAGCTGGTGTTCATATATTCCCAGCTCATTCAATAGGAAAATATGATAGGAATGCTGTCACTGTGCAGTGAGAAAAGTTTGATATTTTCCCCAATTCAAGTCTCATTAGAAAGAACTTTAGCCCTTGAGATCTGAAGGGATTTGTTTTCATAGAATCATTAAGGTTGGAAGAGACCTCCAAGATCATCGAGTCCAACCGTCAACCCAACACCACCATGCCCACTAAACCATGTCCCTAAGCGCCTCGTCTACCCGTCTCTTAAATACTTCCAGGGATGGTGACTCAACCACTTCCCTGGGCAGCCTGTTCCAATGTTTAACCACTCTTTCAGTAAAGACATTTTTCCTCACGTCCAATCTAAACCTCCCCTGGCGCAACTTGAGGCCATTTCCTCTCGTCCTTTCGCCAGTTACTTGGGAGAAGAGACCGACACCCACCTCGCTACAACCTCCTTTCAGGTAGTTGTAGAGAGCGATGAGGTCTCACCTCAGCCTCCTTTTCTCCAGGCTAAACAACCCCAGTTCCCTCAGACGCTCCTCATAAGACTTGTTCTCCAGACCCTTCACCAGCCTCGTTGCCCTTCTCTGGACACGTTCCAACATCTCAACATCCTTCTTGTAGTGAGGGGCCCAAAACTGAACACAGTACTCGAGGTGTGGCCTCACCAGTGCCGAGTACAGGGGCACGATTGTGTTAAGTTTTGTTAAGTTCTATCATGCCAGGAAAGTCTCTGTCTTCATTTTCTGTTTAAAAAGTAATCAGTTGATCAATCTCTTCCCATCTCCCTCATATAGTTCACCAAAGGATTTCCTCCCATGCCAGTTTTCCAAAATTCAAGTTGAAAGATGCAGGTAGATCTTGTTTACCTATGCTTCAGCTTTTGAATTCCACATAAAAGCATCATCGTCCCACAAAGAAGGTATTAAAACTTCAGATCTCAGCAGAACGATATTTTTCCCAGTATATGAGAAAAAGACAATGACCACAGGAAGCAGGTAGCTGTGTGCTTCTGTACGTTGAGGAACTTCTATCGATACAGGTTATATGTTCTTCCACAGCTTTTAATCTAAAAACATATTAGGTTTTTTTGAAATTCATGTCTTGATTACAAATCAGGCAAGTATAGATTGAATAGCAAATAATCACCATCACCAGAACAACCGTAAACCAATTTTGTAATAATGTGAAAAAATTTTGCACTGCCAAATGTCTTATTTAATATTGCAAGAAATAATGAAATTGTCATTCAAAATTACATTAGTTTTGCTTTTTTTCATCTTCCATTTACTAAGCAGGACTAGAATGACATAAGTATATATCTGTGTAGGCATATGGTCTGTATTATGTATGTTATTTTTCATTTTACTCTTTAAATACATAGTTCCCTTTCTAGACTTCTTCTCTGTGGCCACACAGAGAGTTGACTCTCTAATACAAGCAGGGGCAAGCACTGGCATCACATCTGTCTGCTGGCCATCATGCTAATTTCTCAAAATGTATGTAGG
>NW_008824986.1:16921056-16986279 GCF_000699105.1 Pygoscelis adeliae | reverse complement strand
CAGTGGAGGAGACCATCTTACATTTACACTTATTCCTGTAAGATACAAAATATGACTGTCAAGATTTTAGATTAATCATGGTAGCGTTCAACAAAAAAAGTCTTGATTGTATGGTATTAGGGCCAAGGCTAAGATGCTGAGTATCTGCAACTGCTCAAGGCTCAATGAAACCTGTTTATCATCTCTATATTAAAAAGTAAATTTGAAAGTGGCATGGCTGCTCTGTATTTGCTTCAAAGCTAGGTTGTCACCATTTTTGTTACTATTAATTACTTGACTAATGCCTTATATTTATACCACTTATATACAAATTATTTAATTAAGATAGAGGTTGAGCTATGGGCCCTTAGTGTTCCCCTGCTCTTTCTTTTGTTCTGGTTCCTCAAACTGAAATAATTCCAGGCAGTGAACGCATAGTCAAGGTCGTCTTTTGTGCCCTGTGCCAGAAGAATGACATGTTATGCAGTATTAGCATTTATAAACCTGGAAGTAGAAGTTGGAGTGCCAGTGACCTTACAGGACGTCTCATTCTGTATAACTCAAAATGGAAAAAGGAGAATCTTGGGTTATGTTGTAAGGATTGAAGATGCTGTCCTGGGGTTGAATAGCTCATAGAAAGAATTAATGGCATTATTTTATACAAGATTCCCTGTTACATGTTCCTGTAAGGTCATCTGTATCTTAATGTGCTTTAAAAAACTCAGTGATAGTATTTTGGTGTGGTGAAGATCTGTTTTGTTTTATGTGAGAAGTCTCTAGACTTATAAATGTTTTGAATAAAATGTGGTAATGGGACAATTGAAATTTATTTGAAGGTCTTGATAAGTTTGGAAGCTTTCATTAAAAGATGATTCAGATCACTGAAAAGAAAACAAAAACCTGATGAAGAGGCATAGAAAAAGGTAGATGTTGGTCTCCAGTCCAAATATAGTGGAAGTGGAGAGAAAAACTCTTGGGATCTCAGACCCATAACCAAGGTGCATTGTGAGAAGAGAACTCTCTTATCTTTACAAAGGGCATGCTGTATTGATCAGGATTTCTGTCTTTTGAGCTAATAGAAGACTAATGCTCCTGCAGAAAGACCAGCCTTACCAGAGCACTACCCTTTGAGAGTCAACCAGGCGATGTGGCATGTCATTCTTTTTAAGGGCTGAGGAATCTATGAGACTGAGAGATAACCACTGAAAGGTGCTGAATGAAGATGAGTGAATTGCAAACATTGTCTGAGGAGCGCTTAGGGGAAGAGGCAGCACATAACTTTTTTGAAGAAGTTCTCAACTGCATTCAGCAAACTGAATCAAACTGATGCAGATTTGCAGTTCCTCACCTTGCTTTTGTGATGATTTGGATTAAACATGGGGTAAGAAGCTCATGCAGCCATTATACAAAGAAGACTTACATGTTAATAGAAAATAATTTGTTTGGAAAATTTCTTCCTGTTGGCAAACATGCAGAGGTCAGATTATATATTCTTATCACTCTTGAGGATTTTAATTCCTTGACCATGTGGAAATAGCTTAGGGGCCGTGTGGTTTCTTTTTTATTAAGAAAATAATGTTGCAAACATTGCAACATAGAAATGAGACGTTTCATTGCTTCCCTTACTGCTGATGAAGCAATAGAGGTATCAGACATAGAGTTCAAGATTATTTTTGCAAACAACATTTTCTTGAACCATTTGTCTTTTTAATGTCCAATGTATTTACAATTTTGGATATATCAGTGATAGAATAATTTTCTGTTTAAAGTTTCTCTGGAAAGTCTTAAAATGAGGGGAGGGGGTGGTTTGTAATAGGTTCTGACCCTATAGCTTTGAAATCACTATGTACGTAACAGATAATGGAATGGTCCAAAACAAATTAGCTTAAACTGCAAGCATTCATATATTTTTTTACTTTTCTAGTATTACCTGTTTACTAAGAGTGTATTAGAAATACTTTTCCTATAAAATTTGCCAGGAGATGACTTTCAAGTAGGTAAATATTTCTTTAATTCTTACTTGATGTGTGTACTTTGTACACTTTTTCCATCAGTGTAGTTATTGGTGGTTTTTTTTTCATCAGGGTGTGGTTTTTATATCATTTTATCTCTACTAGTGCTCAATTTTACATTATTATTTCATGTTGCTTTTTTGGTGTCATAGTAATTTCCAAGGTAAGAAATTATAGAGTCATGAGGACAAGATTGCAGCTTCTTTTATTTGTCAGGGAAGGAGATGGAATATAAGTGAACAAGCTGAGTTTTTTAACTGAGTTAAAAAAAGAAATCCCTGATATAAAAACAAAAGAATATTAAAAACAGCAGAAAAAAGAAACAGAAAAAAATTATTTAGACAAATTTCACTCCAGTTAGCTTGTAGATGAAAGTTTCTTTTTTAAGTGTTATAATCCATAAAAGAAAAGTAACTCCTAGTTCAAATGCTAAGGTCTGTGTAGCGTACTACCAAGTTTCAGAAGGAAGGTGTTTTCAAGGTCTTTTCATGAATGGTGTGTTATGGAATGGGGTCACTCGAAAAGGAATAATTACAGTGATCAGAAGAGTTCTTTGAAAAGATTGTGCTAGACCTTCTGTGTGGTTTGTGGAAGAACAGAAATCAGTTTTGCTCCTCGGGTGGGCTAACAAAATGTATTGTGTTTTTGCAGCTACTTCTATCTTTGCCCCAAAAGATGCATGCATCACCTCAGCAGTGCACTTAGCCTCTGTAAGGTCATTGCCTAGAAACCAGATCTTGGAGTTGTTAGAAGTACAACATACTGCTGCACTGTTTGACCAATTGCAAAAGTTTAGTTTTGAACTCTAATGAGTCTTTGCTGATCTCCTGTCTTAGCACTACCAGTTGTTAAATAATTAAATCCTCTTTGATTGTACCTTTTTATGTGCTTTTATAAACTTATTTGTATTATTTTGTGTTGTATTTTTTTTGTACTCAGCCTCTTCTCTTTGTTTCAGAGCATGGAGTTACTAGAAAGAATTAATTTGAGGAGTACTTTTTCACCCTTTGTATAGTGTTCATACTGAGGATCTGTGATCTACAGTAATTCTTACTCATTTGGAATATAGTAATTTGTTCCTGTCAGCACAGGGGCTGGTTTGTTGTTTTAAATTGCTGACTTTTGTTTTTGTTGGCATGCTCCCCAATACAAATTGAACATCTGACAAAAATCTATTTGTATGACAGTTCAGTCGAGATAGGTGCTCTGTGTTGCCTAATGGTATGATTTGGGGTCCCCGAGATAAAAGTTGACTGAATGCCAAGATTTTAGTAGAGCTTGTTTGTGCAGATAACAGAGGTAATCCATATTCCTCAGGTCTGTAAATCAAACAGCAAAGGAGAAATATATATGCACACCAATCTCTTTGAGATAGTGGACCGGTAGTTTTGTCTTAATAACAATGGGGACTATCTAACCCCTGAGAACAACGAAAAGCTGAAACCAGGGATGGTCCTATGTAACATTAGAGCGATTAGAAGATTCTTAGAATGCTTCTCCCCCTTTAGCAGATAGTGCCTAAATGAATTATTCAGTAGACCTGGTTTGTGGCTCTCTGGCAATTTCTGCTCTTATGGGGTTTTGTCTGTTTAGAACCTAACTCAGGTTATTATAGATCTGAAAGTTGATCCATAATACAGTGGAAGAGGAGATCCAGCCACTAGGTCTTGACTGTGTTTTCCAGGGTGATACAGACAAATGTATGAGGCTCAGTGGCCATCTATGGAAATAATGTTTAGGAAAACACATACTGGTTTCTAATGATCCCCTGCAATGCTTCTCCCAGGATAAAATAAGATACTGAAATATCCTCTTTTTGATGAGGTGGTTAGATCAATAACGTGAAATCCAAACTAGGAATCCTAGTGGCCTAGCAAACAAAACAATAATTGCTTTTCATCCCCAAATAAAAATATTCCCCAAGTCAGCTGTATGCAACTATGCATCCCATTTTTGCTGCTTAACTGTGGAATCTCTTACATTTTGGAGTTAACGCTCAAGTATCATTCTTCTGGTTTACTGCAAGAGAAGTTTTTCCCAGATTGACAGCCATCCGAGCCATTAATTTAGTCTGGAAGACTTCTTGCTAGTTAAAATGCGTTGCTCCAAGGGCATCTTTATGGGCAACTTGTATATACTTTGATACTTCGAAATTCTCAGGATATCTTTGAGTATGAAATCACTGTCATTCTATAGAAGGATTTTTTTAATACACAAATATACTAGTTAATTCCTTATCCATTTACTTATAAGTATCTCCTGAAAGACCCTAACTCTTGCTTATTTGTCTCATATCTGTAGATTTACTGATCTGTTAATTCAAATTCTGTGACCATGCATTTTTTATGACTTGCAAAATCTAGGCAAATAAATAAAGAAAAGCATAGATGGTTCATCATACAGTGTGTTCAAGATCATCTGGAACCATATTTTGCTTTTTTTCTTGATCTTTCAGACAGAAATACATCTTATCTGTTGAGTTCTTTCTTACCTTTTATTGAACTTCCTCCATCTCTTTTGCAGAAAGGTTGTAACAAAATACTTCCAACATGCAAACTGATGATCAATAAATTTTAAAACAAGAGTATATTGATTTTCATTATCCGGCTGCCAATAAATGTCCATTTGTGGTCAGAGTCAACAATCATCTGAACTTTTCCCCTGGGACCACTACTTCAGAAGTCTTTGAAACTGTTGTGATCCTGTTACAATGGTTGCCATTCTCCTATAGAACCGTAATACTGCCTGTAGTAACAGTGGACAATGACAATGGACAAATGGCAGCATGTGCTCTTCAAGATGACTGCTCTTGTTTGTTGTAAGGCGTATGATCCTGGACTTGAGAGAGGGAGGTTAGGAGAGGACCCAAACACCCAAGCAGAGGGAGGGAACCAGTAGGGAATGGCAAAATGAGTGGTGGGAAAGGGAACAAAATATCATGTTTCGTCACACTTTGTGATAGAAAGAGGTAAGTATGGTCGCACTAGAGAAAGCATGTGATAAACTGGGGGAAGAAGGTACAAACTGTGAAAAGTGTAAGACTGATGAATGATAGGGAAAGGAAAAGAACGGTGGGTACATCACCTGAGAGTTTAGTAGAATGGTTGCTACCACTCTATCTTTGTGTGAGTTCATTTTTAGGTTGAAATTTTAACCTGAGATTATTATATAAATCTGGGTCTGTCCCTGAATGCTTAGGAATCAAAAATCCAGATATGTGTTACACACTTGGATTTGTTTTCCTTCTGTTCCTTATATTCTTTCTGTGCTGGTTTTGCACGTCAGGTTCGTGAATTGGAGTTGGAAATATTATGTTTGCCATATGCTATCAAACTTTGTTTTTCTTTGTATCAGATCATCTTTATTTGATGCTAACAGCTTTGTTATACCAGAAGTTTCTAAACTGTGCCATACAAGAACAGCTGGTGGGGTGGAGGGACAGATGTTTGGTCAAATGGTACTGGGCTTTTCTTGCACTTCAAAGGAGCTGAGCAGAGATATAATATGACTATAGAGTATAGTTCTGTTTTTCTAATCTGAGTAACTTGAATATTTGCCATAGTTTATTAAGAGATTGGGAGAGCAAGTGACCTGTCTGAACAGAAATTGCAAAGTGATTCATTAGATAATCTTTCTCTAACTGTGGAGTTTACCCTGTAAAGATGAGAACCTCTGAATTAAATTCATACTGCCAATGTATGCCCCATGGAAGAGATGTTACAACATTCTGTGATATAAATTAATTGCTTTTGATATTTTAATTGTTACCTTCTTTCTTTGGAGCTTCACTTCAGTTTTGTTCAAATGAAAAGTTGGATAACTTTTGAATTTAATCTTTGCCCTAATATTGAGATCTGAACATCTTTCTTCTTATGCATGAATGCATGTTCAGTTGTTATTTGAATAAAAGAAGTATTATATAAGCAGTAACCATCAAGGTTTATTAAGTATGAAGATCTTAGATGTACCTTAAACTCCCTGAACTGCTGATCATCAGAAACTGGCAGCGTCTACTGAAATGAGAATCATTCCATCCCTGCTCTGTTCCTTAAGATTTCCCCTTGTTATCCATTCATGGCCACTATAGGAGGCCGTACAAGTTCTGGGCTAATTGAAGCTTTGACTGATAAGGCAGTCTTTATGCAGTCTTACATAAAGTGAGGTTTTCCTTAAGGTTTACACTACATTGTCTTGACAGTGAAAATCTAGGCAGCTATAAACAAGATCAATAGAAATGTGTAAGCATTGTTGGTGACAACATAAGAACAGGGACAAAACAGAAATACTCAGTGAATTTTTTGAGTTTGGACATCAATATTTACTGGGAAATGAGATACTGCCAGTATCAGTGTTTGTCATTATTCTTTTTGTTGTATGTTGGTCCCCTTAGAGGCAGAATTCCTGACTATGCTACAGGTAAGGGGGAAAATAACAAGTTAGCTGAAGCCTGTCTATCAGAAAGACACTTTAAATGACAAATATTTTGTAAATACCAGTATTTTGTGTAAATATACTGCCTTTCCGTTACACTGTGTTACAAGACTTAAGGTTTAAGTTCTGAAGAAATAAACCCAGTAGGGGAGGGGTTGGTGTGTCTATTTTTGATACAGATATGTGCATTATAATAATAATAATTTTTCATCCATTTTATGCACTTTAAGAAATTAATATTGTTTCTAAGTTTTTTCACTGAATGGGAGAGACTGAGGAACTCAAAATGCAGAGACAGTATAAAAAGGAGGACTTTAGTTAGATAAATTATAGGTAGTGGATTAGTTATTGACTTTCATCTCAGGTAGTGTAAAGCAAGAACTGCTAATCATCAGCTTCTGATAAAACTAGAAAATGCCATGTCTGAACATCGGGCTAGTATTTTATCATATTAGCTATTGATTTAACACAGCATGAAAGAACTGGTTCTGTCCCAGTAGTGCCTGGTGGGGAGCAGTGAAGTTACAGATTTACTCCTCCTTCAATCTGTTGCAAACTTCAAAGCCCAATTGTGACCACTTAACTACTAAAATTACTAAACTCAGACAATTTTTCTCTTTTTCAGACAAGGCAATGTGTCTGTGTGTAAGTACACATGATCTAGAAGGAAGGAAAAGAATCCCAGCTAAATCATGTCAGGGCAAAAATAATAAATTCAGGAAGCATGGGCAATAAGATCCAAAAATCAGTGTTGACTGGGCTGTGTTATACACAAAGTATTTTTCATTTTCCTTTTTATTAATCAATAGTTTGAGCTAATGTGCTTATGGTCCAAAATACTTGCACTGAAATACACAGAATGAGCACCATGTGGGTACATTTCATGCAAACCACCTTAATTATGCCATTTTTCTATTTAATTATTCTTTTCATCAAGCATTATTTTATATTTAATGGTGATGTCAGAAATTATCCTCTGCTTCTCTCATTGAATAGGGTTTTTCATATTTATTATGATTTATATTTTTAGGGCTCAACTGAGATTTTCTTATTCTGTGTATTATTTTCAGAAATTAAAAAACATGTATTGGTATACAGGTGGAAAGATGCCTCTGAGAGAGAGTGTTATGCTCAGTGAAAAAAAGACAGTGCCTAAAATAGCTTTTTATGCACTAAAAAGTATTTTTGGAAAGGCCTGCTTAAGTTTCTTTGGTTTAAAATAGATCCTATCAGAGTGGCACAAAAGCAGGTGGGACAAATCGGCTGCCTTGGAAACATTTCATTCATCTGCCTTGCCCTCATTTTAAGTGTCTGAAATGAGATCTGTCTTTATGGCTTCCTTTTGTTTTTTACTCTTGGAGTTGGACAAAATGTATAATTTATTAATAGACCTGAGCTCAGTAGCAAAATTGTACTTTTAACTGGAAAGCCTAAAAGCCTAAAAAATAGCAGCTTTCCTAGGCTTTACCCACTGTTAGAAATCCAGGGAGTGAGAGAGCTGAAAAAGATGATGGTAGCATTCAAGAATGGAAACTGCTTCAGCCCAATTATAGATTTTCATTACAGTTGCCGATGTCCATAGTGTCTGGCCAGGGAGTGCAGGTACAGGCTGATAAAGACAATTAAGTAACAAATGGAGGAAGGAAGTAACGCTTGGATGCTTCATTCTGGAAAAGGAAGGAGCTGGTGGAAAGTACCAGCAGATGTCTTGTTACTGTTAGCAACGGGAACCTAGGCTCCAGATGGAAATACCAGCTGAAACAAAGATGTTCTAATGAACATTTCATGTTTTGGTTTATCCAAGATGTTTATCATCCTTTACCATGGTGTAAGCTAATTAAAAAACCTTAAGCCTCCTTAAGATTTTTTTCCTCCCTTTTTCACTGGCTTTGGGAGCACTCTCTTTAAAGGTTGGCCCTTATAGTATAAACTTCTCCCCTTGGAGGAAAATGGCTCCATATTTTCATTTTCTCGGTTAATCTGTCTGTTGGACCAACACACTGGAGTTTATCTTCCATCTCAAAGATTTAGCATACTTTTATGTTAATTATGAACCTACAACACAGCATAAAGTCTTTGAACCACAAGACATTCTGAAGTACATGATTCTGATGTGTAGTTGCTCCTTGTCCTCTAAATAGCTTATGTTGGATAAAATGCCTGGTAATAAGCATTATTAAAAAAAAAAAAAAAAGAAAAAGGAAAAAAGGAACGAAAGCAAGCTTTTATTAAAAAAAAAAAAGGAACCACTATAATATATGAGTTTGGTCATTACGACAAGGAGATGAGTTGAGATGACCAATGAAGATTTCATGGAAGAAAAATAAGCTTGGTGTTGTACTGGAAAAAGGCACTAGGAGTTCTCTATTCCACCATTATCCTTAACAATTTTCCCTATAAGGTAATTTTGCAGAGAAACTTGTAGCTCTTACATGTACATTTATTATGTGCATATGCCAGTTCTGAGTGCAAAGATCTGCTGCAGTTAAACCATACTCAAAACAGGCTTATGTTTGTAGCCTAGTTTTGCTGCTCTTTAAATTGAAGCTACTTGTATCTAGCAGAGACTTCTGGAGAATAATAGCAGCCTATATGACATTAGTGACTGACTTCCAATGCCTGATGTAATTTTTAAAAATGTGTTTTAGGAGTGAGAGTCTTCTAGGATTTGATACAGAGACTGAATCGTCTTAAGTGATCATATTGACATCCTTAAACATTTCTGTGGATTAGCCTGAACGTGAGTTGAGGATCAATTTATCTGTCAACAACAGTGGCTTACTTTTGGCTGTTCCTATTCTTTGCATCCAAATTTTCTGTTGATGCCACTGTCGAGACATGTCCCTTTTGCCTCCAAGTCCAAGTGTGGACCTATGCTATAGACAACAGAATTTATCCCACTTAGACCCCCTGCACCCAAATAGTCAAGTTGTGGATTACTTTGAACCTGTGTCAGGTGTGGTCGTACAGCTGAGGTATCTTTATTTTCAAACTGTCATCTGAGTTGGAGAGAGAGAGTGTTCTCCCCCTCCAACCTTGTTCTTGCCTTTTCTTCCAGCATTGCTTATTGAAATGACTGTGGTAAAAAAGGATCTGCAAGTTGCAAAACATTTGTCAACAAATTAGGCAAATATATGCCAATATTTGCTATACATATAAAGGCAAAGGGCACTAACACCAGCCAACTTTTAATTTAGCAAGCTAGATTATCAGACTGGTCTTTGAACACACACAGCGTGGTTACAGGGAAGCACTAGGCTTTTCTGGAAGGTGAATCTGGGAAGGAATGAATTCAAGTGATCTCATGCACAATTTAGAGGAATTGCCATTGACTGAATAGGCAAGTTGGTTAACTTAGCCAGCTAAGTAGATGTGTAAAGATAGGTTTTATAATGACATATGATAGTATAATAATGGTTATTTGAAGGAATCAATAGGAAGGGGTTGTATGAAACACTGAAATTAGAGTACCGAAAAGCATATTACAGGAACAGACTAGCACACGTAGGTAATAGTAGATAGCAGAATAGCTGCAAGTCAGCAGTGCAAAAGGCAGACATCACTATGTTGGCCTACAGAGAGGTTACAGTTAAATTTGCAGGAATACTCAGTCACCCTTCATGTGTCAGCTGATGCCTGGCATATTTTTTTGAGATTATGGCGCAAGAGTAAAAAGGCAGACAAACTGTTCTGTAGAACAGCCCAAAGCTGAAAGCACCTTGGGGAAACTGAATTCTGATGAAAGAATAAAGTAGTGGATACGTAGGGACCAAGATTTAGTAATAGGGCATGGTAATTCAAACAAGCAAAAAGATGAGTAGTTATAATTAAAAAAAAAAATTTGTATAAACATGAGGCTACGGGGAGTTATTCATTATATATATATATTCCCAGCAGGAGCAGGGAAGTGATAGTGCCCCTGTACTCGGCACTGGTGAGGCTGCACCTCGAATACTGTGTTCAGTTTTGGGCCCCTCACTACAAGAAGGATGTTGAGATGTTGGAACGTGTCCAGAGAAGGGCAACGAGGCTGGTGAAGGGTCTGGAGAACAAGTCTTATGAGGAGCGGCTGAGGGAGCTGGGGTTGTTTAGCCTGGAGAAAAGGAGGCTGAGGGGAGACCTCATTGCTCTCTACAACTACCTGAAAGGAGGTTGTAGCGAGGTGGGTGTCGGTCTCTTCTCCCAAGTAACTGGCGAAAGGACGAGAGGAAATGGCCTCAAGTTGCGCCAGGGGAGGTTTAGATTGGATGTAAGGAAAAATTTCTTTACTGAAAGAGTAGTTAAACATTGGAACAGGCTGCCCAGGGAAGTGGTTGAGTCACCATCCCTGGAAGTATTTAAAAAACGTGTAGATGAGGCGCTTAGGGACATGGTTTAGTGGGCATGGTGGTGTTGGGTTGACGGTTGGACTCGATGATCTTGGAGGTCTCTTCCAACCTTAATGATTCTATGATTCTATGATTATGTCTGGAGAGTGCTATCCAAGCCCAAGCAATGCTTATCTGAAGTTTTCCATGTTTGGATTTATAACTCTTGCATTTCATTATATTACTTTTCTGTAGATGTGGTCTTGTTAAATTGGAAGCAATGGTAGTGAATTTTCGAGCATCCTCTAAAAAATAGAAGGGGGGAGAGGTCAGTTCCAGACTTTTGAATTTTGAAATATCCTTCCTTTTCTAGGTTATTAAGTTTAAAAGGCAGAGCCCAGGTAAATATAAGCTGTTTTTCTAAATACAAATGTCTTTTGCACAATAGAAATCATCCTGTGTTACTCCTTATATTCACAGAAACGATGAGTTACAATTCTCTCGCAGGTCACCTGTTTTCTTCCCTACCTACAGCACGTGCAATCTAGCAGGTTGTTTAAGCATCAGCCATGTTGGTGACATACATGGTCCACTGGTCGTGAGTTTGAGATGGAAGTAGTTTTCATGACCAACATAATACAATGTGTTGTATCCTCATGGGGGTTTACTTGACCTTCCTCCCTGCCCTCACCCCATAATGAAACTAAAAGTGTGTTTTGATGATTATTGAAAAGAAGATTTATAGACCTGTGACTTCTGCTTAAAATGGGTGATAGTATCTCTGCATTAATTTCACATTAGCACTTGAAGTTTGATTTCTCTCTGCTGTTGTAGGAAGCCAACGACATTTGGCGGTGTGGCAGAATACAGGTTTTAAGTTGTGCATTTCTCTTTCGGAGTTACCTGCGATCTTTTTTGTGTGCATTCAGGGAGGGCAGGCAAGATCAGGAGTGGCTTAGACATTGACTTTTGCCAGCCAAGATGTACTGTTGCATTGATTCTTTCAATCAGAAGTTTCATAGGATTTGTAGAATAGTTTTTATTTCCTTTTCGACAGACCTGTATCAGTTTTGGTTTTTTATTTTCATAAGGAAATGCTTGAAAGTCCAGCATTGCATCAGGTTGTATATTAGCGCTATGTAATCGTTTTCCTGCTTCTTACACACAATCGATAAAAACTAAGCTACTTAGGAACAGGAAAACCCCTTTCAAATTGTAGTCTGAAGTGTCTAGTCTATTGTTCCTGGATCACCTTTACAGAGAAATGTAGAAGTTTTGAAAACTGAAGTTTGAACACAATTTCTTAAGCAATTTCAATTATTTTATTTCCTGAAGAAGTGTTTTCGTGTTTCTGTTTAAATATAAGCTTTGTTAACTAGGATCACTTATTTTTCTTCCAAATTTGTTGAACTGTATCCTTTCCGTTTCTGCTCAGCAAAAAGTAGTTAAGTATCTATTCTGAAAGGCAGAGATGAAAGTGTAAATTCTGCAGTACTTAGCAGTCCATTTGAAGATCAGGTCACTTTTTCCACCTGCTTTTAGCAAGAGCAATGGCAAAACTGACTACTCTCAAAGAACACAAAAAAAATCTAATTTATTCCTACAAATTATTTCTGGTTATGCTATTCTTGAGTATTTATTTACATCTAGAGCAGGGCCAAACTCTGAAACAGATGCCTGAAGATTTTTTTAAACCATTTATATATACCAGGAAATTCTAATGAATTTTGTATGAAAACAGATGTTTGTGGATAAAAAAACCTTTTTGTTTGTTTACACATATTTCACCAAAAAAATCTGTTTAATTTGTTCTTAAAACATTGAGCCTGAAAAATGGAGAGGCTGGGGCAAAAGGATTTGCTGGGCCTTTTGTCTGAAATGCACCTAGGTTTGTTTGTCTGTTCAGGGGGCTGCTTAGCATTTAGGAGGAAGAAAGCTGTTCTTTAATTCAGGTATGAAAATGCGCAATACTTTATATCAATTATTTGGCTGATTGCTAAAAGTGCGTTGGAGTGAGGGGGCATTGGCTAGTTCTGGCCTTCACTAATGGGAACATTTCAGAATGTGGAGGAGTAATTAAAGTATAGAATGCGGAAAATTAGGCCAAAATTGAATAGAAGTGAGTAAGTATGTGTTCTGTTGTGCAGATGTTGGAAGCAGATTATTTTGGATACCTCTTTCTATCTACATCTTATTTGGTTACCTGTATGACTGCAAAAATCAGTCATACACCATGTAGATTGTTTCTCTTCCCATTGCCTTTTCTGTTTTTGTGTTGTGATGTATCTGTATAGGTAGTAATTTAGCAAAATATCCTGTCTGCCAGGTGTGGGAACTAGCTGATTGTATTGTAATACCAGATCATTACTTAATTCATATGCAACCTAGCCTAGCACATGGAAAGCATTATAAATCTATTTACAGTGTGGCTGGTCTGATGATAACATTGTATTAAATTCCCAGGTGAGGCAATTTAAGCAATTGCTTTGCCATGTGTAGGCCATGGAAATTAACTTCTCATATGCTTTAGTAATAGACGAACTTCATTGTTATGCTCAGATTAGTAGTATAGCAGAATTCTTACAGTCTGGTTACATGTACCCTACTTCACATGTAGAATCATACAGGGGGGTGGTTCTGCAGATCACAGATCTTAATTAGTTTAAGCTGAGTTAATTCATTTCAATTCTAATTTAGCTGTGCTTGCCCATGAACACATTCAGTTCTGTTGGGAAATGTTAAAGCTTGGGTCAAGTAGACAGATTGTTTAAAGCCAAATTGCCAGACAGAACTGAGCAAGTGTATCTGTTTGAACAGGGCTTTAAGAAAATCACCCAATCAGTATGCAAAAATCCTGTTCATAAACCAAGAGAGATCTGCCTGGAATCAGAAATTCTTCCTTGTCAGAAGGTCTGGGTACTGTAGTACATTTAAAACAGCCCCTGAAACTTTCTCTGTCTTGAAGTTCTTGTAGAGAGTAGCTTAACCCTTTTGTGTCGTCGTGTGTTCTTGTGCATGCTACATTTGAATGCAAACATGTACACTGAGTTAAAAAACACCTGTGTGCTTAGACTTTTTGTCTATGTATATATAAAAAAATACAAAATACAAGGAAAACTTCTATATATGACAGACCTTTACAGACAAAAAAACTGCACACAGAACCTCTTAAACCTATATTGAGCTGCCCAGAAATGCCTTGATTTACAAACTCTGTAAAGCTTCTGTCTTTTCTAGAAACATACATATAAAGTACCAGTAGACAGTGGTAACTGACAACTAAGACAAAAAATGTTGACAATTTCTTGATTTGCCTGGTTAGCTTATGTATAGAAGTCATTAACTATTTATAAAATGCATTATGAATTGGGTTCCTTCAAACTGTAGCAGAGTGTGTGACATTTCCAGCTCAAACTATCATTCTTGCATTTGGCTAAAGTACATATTTATAAACAGCTGATAGTTACGAACTAAAAAAAAAACCTAAAAATTATTTAATTACTGAGTTTGGACAAACTGAACTAATTTTGATAGCCACATTTAAAAGTGTTAGCCAATATTACTTTAATAAAAATAAGAATAGTAATTCAAGTTATTGATATTTTGGATAAGTCCTGAAAGAACAAATGAACGCTTTAGTTCAAAGGCCTTTCCTTTTATATTATTGATTCATTTGGTAGTGAAACTGTGATCAAAAGTAGTATCAAATTATTTATTGATTATGGCAAAGAGTTATATCTAATTGTAGTCAAAGGGTTATTTCTTTTAATATAATTGCTGATTTTCAGATCATGACAGATTATTGCAATAAAAGAACAATGATACAAATATATTTATTAAGTTCAGTCATGATGATATAGAGGATATAAAGGGCCTCTAAAAATTGTATTGCTATTAACATTTATTTCTTTCCCATGAAGAATATTCTTTTTCCTTTCTTCCATGCAGGCTCTTATGAATGAGAATATCAGCCAGTTAAATCTTTCAAATAAATTATGTGTAACCAAGGACCATCTCAGTCTCTACATATAATTAGGCAACTTGTTCACTGGAGAACAAGCTTATGAAGCATTACGCTCCTCATCTCAGTCTAATAATGATAAATACATTCAACACTAACAGAATCAATGGGGCTGAGTCATTTTGTGAAATTGGGAGAGACTGTACAGTTGAACTACTAGACCTCAAATGGGAAGATTGAATCTTAATCAGAAAAGAAGATTAGGTATTTATGGGTATATATTTGTAATTTCCTTCCTTGTTTGATGTGTATCAAATAAAAATAGGAAAATAATATAATTGAGCAATCTATGCCAATTTGTTGGCTTTTGGTGAAAAAAGAGAAAAACAAAACCTATCTCCATATGATATTCTTGCATACTGTGGAGTGTTTTAGTCCCCCATAGTGATGAAATGAATAATTTAAACAGGCAACTCTGATACCACAGCCTGTTTAAAGGTTCTCATTTCCTTTAATGCTGTAGACTTCTTCAGCTTGGTTAGTATGAAACTGTGACAGCTGAGATCTCCAAAAGATTTGGCACAATTCAGCTCTTGTAGTAGGTCCGTGGTATGCTTTGTCCTTGCTACGTACATCTGTAGCTTCAGTATATAATCTAGATCCAAACACGAGCAACTGAATCACAAATTGGTAAGCATTGTAACGATGATGATGGTAATAAAGGGTGAACTACACAGGATAAAAAGCTAAAATGTATTGCTCTGAGATGACCAATACAAGGCTTACTCCGCTGCTAGGTTCCTAGCGTAAGGGGTGACCTGCTTCCAAACTTCTTTGTCACAAAGGTAATGAATTTCCCTCTGCTCGGTATAATTTCTAGTGGGTTGTTTGCTGTGCCCCAGTACCAAGCATGTTTTTTGGCATGATTGACCAATTAGGGAAGGTTTGAGGAGGGATTTGTTTTTGCTGAGTTCCTACTGGTAGTGACTACCACGGCAGAGTGTGAGGGAAGCTCCCATCAATAAAGGAAGGCACTATGGCTTAGTTCTTGCTACTCTTGGGTTTCTTCCTCTGATGAAGTGTAAAATTGATCATAACTGCACTCAAATATAAAAAGATTTTAGACAATATGTTAAAAATCCTTTCTCTCTTTTAGTGATGAATGTAGGAATATTAACTGACTAAGGACCTGTTACTTGGCCAACAAAGAAATTGAAAGCTGGGCTGATGTTCTCTTTATGGACTTGTTCCATTGAATGTTGTGCTACCTTGGTAATCTTCAGACATCTGCTTTCCATTGCTCGGCACTTGATCTAGTTTAGAATCAATATGATGATCAGTTCATGAGCAAATCTGGTGCTCATAAGCTGTGATCTGATGAATGACTGTCTCAGTTTTGTGGTGTTTCCATGAACTACTGCTGTAAACCAATGTTTCCTCGTACTGCTGTTTTCTCTGCTTTCTTTTGCCCTTTGATTTCTGGTCCTTTCCCTGTAGGCCTTCACAGCCTTAGCAGCACAGGAAACACTTGTTAATTTTCTACATCTTTAAGTTCAACCAGTTTTGTCAAATGTGTGTTGTTCAGGTTTTTGTTTTTTCATATGGGAAAAGCTCACTCTTCCTTTCCTATTTAATGGCATTACTGCAGTGTTACTCTGGGTTCTGCGTCCAGCTAGCTAGTGTTCTTCAGAAAAATACATTTGGTTCCTACACATGCGTTTCTTCAATGCTTCTGATATTAGTGTATATTGCTTGTCAAGGTTACCTGATTATCAGAACTGGGATCACACATTACGTACCTTGAGCTTCACTGAAGCTGCTTTCATTGCCGAAAAGTTGAGGATGTGACTGTCTTAGAAATGCTAAGCTTTTGCCATGCAGATTTGTCAAAATACAGCAGTTGAACTTTTTAATAACTTTTATTTGCGGATTATTTTTTTTTTTTTTATATCAAATAGGTATCCATTAGGGGGCTCTCGAGGTTTAAGATGATCAGCCTTGATACCAATGGCTTCGGAGCTTTACTTCCTAACCCTTTTTTCTTTTTGTTTTACAGAAAAGGTCACGGATCGCCTACAGTGATGAGGTGCGGAATGAGCTCCTAGGGGATGACGGGAATTCCTCAGAGAACCAGGTAGGATGCTAATCAAGAAGCCCTAGTGGGTGGCTGGAGGGTGAAGGAGGTCACTGGCACACTGGGCTTCTCAAGCTGCTCCTTAACAGCATTAGCAACAACTCATGTGGAAGTGATACTGTTTAATGCAAAGCTGGGGTCTTAATCAACTTCAAAATGTTTCTTGGAGATCTTACATTTAACCCTTTAACTTGTGATCACTGTCTGCTATCTTAAAAAAAAATCTTTTCTTCTCTTTTCTTTATTATTTAGTACTTAAGAAATAACTTGAAACGCACTGTTTGCCGACAAAGCCAAGGTCTTCACCTCAAACACATGTAAAAGGAATAAAAAAAGTACATAATGCAGCTTTGATAATAATGCAGTATAATTAAATCAACACTGGCAGGCAAAACAAATGAAAGTGCGCTCTCAGAATTAGGGAGTACCCCACTCAGTTTCCTTGTGTGATTCCTTCCCTAAACAGATTTTCTTTCCTTGTACCAAAAACACAAGTTGTACTAATAAAAGCATGCTTTCATAATGCATGTTGTACTAGAATGCAGAGTGCTATCCATCTCTTTTAATGAAGGAAAGCTTGATAATCCTGAGGCTTTTTAAAAATCTTGTACCTGTATTGTTCTGGACACTACAGTGAGGATCCTACTAGACTACTGAAAATTGGAAAGGCAACATTATATTCAGGGGAATTTGACCCACCTGTTAATATTTCTTTTGGTGCTGAAACTTGTTTGACAAGCTGTGTCTGAAAGCAGAATGTTTCTTTTCTTTTTGCAAATCATGTCAGCTATAATGAAAGTTGTGCATTCTAAGTTAGAAGTTAGTTGAAAGTTTTCTTAAATGTCAGATTTTCTCTTCTGACCAGATAGAATTTAAATTATTTTGATAGTGAAAGTGAAGCTCATTTAAATGTTACTTGATAAATGCAGTATTAAATAAGGAAATGGAACAGAACCACATTCTAAAATTTTTAGTATCTTCTACCCTCAATATAAGCTCTGTTCCACTAAGGATTGGAAAAAAGAAAGACCTGGAGACTTATCCCAGTACAATGAATTTTAAAACACAGACTCCTTAAGCCTTAATCTTATACAGTATTTTAAATGTGCTGTGTAAGTTTTAAAGTCTGTAATAGACTTTAGTACATACATTAATGAAATTATACACAGCATACAATATATCTGTAGACTCTGTAGTGTACAGCAGCTGTAGTATCTATATGAAGGGTCAAATTTAAAAGATATTAATCTTCATATTTATATGTCATAGCAAGGGAAGATTCCAAAATTTGAATAAAATAACAAGGGGTTTATATCTCTAAGCAGTGAGCTTATGGAAAGGATGATTTCAGGGAAAAGAGTTTCGCAGTCTGCACGTCATGATCGTAAACTCAGTCCTGTGAAAGTGTTAAGATTCACATTTTATTTCTTTTAAGGTGCTGCTATTTTTACATTTCAAGAAAAAATTGTGTGAATTCAAACATAAAAGGGCAATTGTGATAAGAAGCTTTACTTGTAACAGAATACCCTATGTGTAGGGGTGAGATAAAATATTTTATTTTCGCTTTTTAAGGAATGGTTAAATAACTGGTTCACATGCACTTTTTGCGAGTTATGATCTTTTTTCTAAACTTGATGGAAGCAACATGGTCTCATCTCAAGGAACCAAATGATACTTTCAGCCATTTGTCAACGTGAGTTTTTTCTTCTAAATGTCCACTTTTTAAATGGAAGAAAATTTTGGGTGGTAAAGGAGTTTATGTAGTAACCCAGCTTGAAATTGTTACCCCCATACCTTTGAAAGTTCTGAATTTTTTTCTTTTCTTCCTTGAAAAATGTTATGAAATATCACCATAAAGGAGTCAACTAACTTCTTTTAAATATGTGAATGCCAGTATTTTTAAAAATATTATTGTGTTGTTCCAATAATCAATATTACAGTCTTTTTCTTACAAAATATCATTATTTATATTTGTACTTATCTTATATGCATGTAGTTATGGGTACAAGCAGTTAGTGCAAGAACTTCAGTCTGATGTTGAGCTTATCAGAACGTGCAGCTATCCAAATCAAGTGTAAGGTTTGGGTACTTATCATCTAGTGAACATGTTATCTTGATGTATTTAACTCAGTAACTCCAGGCCTAATACACTTTCGCTCTTGCACATTATAATATTAATAGAAAGCTTGAACTAGATGATGAAAGGACGCCCAGGTATAACTTACAGCTGTCTAAAATATCTGAAGATGTTTCAAATTCTTGCTTTAATTTTGTCTGATGGAAATAAATATAGGTAGATGGACTGACCCTCACTCCAATCTTATGGGACTTTCACTTACCAATCAGTGTGGGTTAGGTTGAGTTAAACTGGAAGGTGGTGTGGTTTTTTTCCCCCAGTTCAGTCACCAAACTTTGAAAGAGGAGAGGAGAGGAGAGGAGGGATTCCTCTTCTGACAAAGGAGTTTGTTGAAAAAAGTTGCCAGCTCAGAATTGCTCCTGTACCAATCCATAAATACTAGTAAAATCTGCCAATAGAAATGCTGAATATCTATTCAGCATTTAGACTGGGGTTTTATGCAAGGGAAACAAGAGATATGAGCTGTGCATTTTAGGTATGGTCTTTGTCATCATGATAAACATTTGCAAAACATTTTTGGTGGAGGGAGAAGACGAAAAGGAACTTGATGTATACTGGTTAGTACAACCATATTAAGTATCTAGAAATAAATGGAGCACAATTTGGATCCTTTCTGTATTCAACTTCTGTTTTTTGAGTTGAGTTTCAAAGGTACAGTTACAGCAAAACACAGCCAAGTTATAAGCTGTAATGAATAGGGTCATGGGTATGAGTTTCCAGTTGTTCTCCCAAGCAGAAAGCTTGAAGTACAAAGAACAGACTGAAGAACTAGCAAATTATGATTGGTTTTTTGTCATCATCTTTTTTCCTAAATGTCTCCCATAAGTAGCTGTCATCAGATGTAGATGACAACAATGTAGAATACCGTGGCCTTATAACAATTATACCAAGATTTAACTAATTTTACCAGATAAAGCATATAGAAACTTCTTGTAAGAAGTTATAAGAATCATACAATGCTGCTATTCAAAGCTTTTTTTTTTTAATAAATGCATCTTTTTTTAATGAGATAAATAGTGGCATAATGTTCTTAATGCATTTAGGGTTTAGTAAAGTCATTGCTTAATATACATTAATTTATTCTTAATTTGAATCAGGTGAATGTAGTCAGATGAGGCACATACAGAGGTTGAGAATCAGGAGACATCCCTTCTCCCATCAAAAAAACCCCACCTCACAACCCCAAACCCAAAAACCTACTGTGTGCATTGGGTTGTTATTTATTTTCCAGGAGTGGTCTTAAACGACTCTGTTACTTTCAAGTCTTATTTGTCATTCTGGCCACCAATGTTTATCAAACCCCTTGAAAGTTTTGAGCTTTTCAGTGCAGTGATACACTACTTAAAGTTGTGGCTTCACTTTAATAATCATAGAACTGTTTTGATTCATATGTTTTTTAGAAAGCTTATGTTGGGTTCAGTCAGAAATCCTTCTCGACCAAAATAGTGTCAGGTACAGTATTACCAACTTCCTTGAAATATAATAGTATTCCTTTCTCTTTCACAACTATGTTCATTAATAAGTTTAAATAAATTCGCATTAGATTAAATTGCGTGTCTGTATACACATACACTGTATATGTGATTTGTGGTGAACAAATATTTTGTGGCTACTTAATTTCTGACTACAAAGTTCTGATAATATTAGATTTGGGCTTGCTGTGCATAAAGTGTGTCAAACTTCAGCTACAGACCAGGGGGTGAAGTTGGTCAATTTAATTCCCCAAGATCTAAAGAAGGTCGGTATCATTTCATATAGCCCTGGCAGAGCAGATCATTACCAGACACAAATCTGTTCGTTACATGCCGAGGGTTTATAGCAAAATAAATAGACTGTCATCATAAGTTCAGAAAATTGTGTGTTCGACCCACGATAATGTGTAAAGGGCGTTTAATAGAGTTCAGCATTTATTCGTTATCTATATGCGGACAGAGACGGCGGTAGCGTTATCAGCTTTTTAAAAAAAATTTGGTAGTTTTCTATGTCACGTGATGTGCCTCACAGACATACACACACACACACGTGTGCGCGCACACACACACAGAGGCACACATCCCATCTTGCTCCCTCGCTCTCTGCGGCGCAGTTTTGATTTTAGTCACAGCAGAAGGCTTAGCCACAAGAGATTCCACTGGTTCAAACCAGCGTAAACCAGATTTTTTTTTTTAGCCTACAAAGGAACAGATTACCTCTTGTATCGAATTCTGTATTGCAAAAAAAAAAAAAAAAAAATCTTTGTTTCAAAAATATGCTGATTATCATAACCTAAAATGGTGGCTGCACACAGCTTAATGCTGTTTACAGTTGAGCGGTGAGCATTATAAAAATAATGTTTCAAAATAGAAAAGTAAAGGTAACGCATTTTCATTAAGAGCATTGTTAAATGGAGGAAAAATACATCTTTTGTTAATTTGAATGAGTATCTTTCAGCCAATGTTAAAAAAACCCAAACCCTCTCCCATTACTTAGCTTAGCTGCAAATCCCATGCAGAGCTTAAATTCAGCCATGCAGCACAAACAAGATAGAACATTTTTGTTTGGGACCTATTGAAAAAACAAATGTGCAGCATTTTAAAACTCTCATTGATTATAGCAGGGTGGCATGCCCAAACGGGCTCTATTGCGGGAGAGTAGTTTTAAACTTTGGCCCTTTAAGTATCATAGTCAACTGAAGAATGGTGGCCTCAGAAAGAAAAGATAGCTATGTGATCAACTCCCAGATCGTCTCTTTCTAAAAAGCCTTAATGTTTGCCTTTTTGGGGAAAAAAGGGGGGGGAAGATCTGGAGAAAGAGACCAATTTATGATAGGCCAAGCACTTGAATTTAAGCGCGGGTTTGGCGGACAATGCAGTTTTCTTTATACCAAATTCTAGCAAAGTTCTTTTAGCTATGTACTGAAGAGCCATTTCAGTTTAAGTCCGTGTGGTAGTAGCCCTCCTAATTACATCTAGTTAGAGCCTTGCTGTCCGTTTTGGTAACGGGGTGAGGCGTACGTTCAGTTTCAGATGAGCCATATGAAACAATAGAGAATCATGGAGGTTCTTTTGTTTCCTTCATGCTGGCGAGACTTTGTTAGCAGTAAACATTCTCAGCTTACACACGTGTTGAAAATTGTAGTGTTATGAAACTGTAGGTGAAGTATCAGCATAAACTGAGATAATGATGTAGCTGTTGTAATTTCGAATTCAACTGGAATCGGTGAGAGAACTGTAATTTTTTATAAAGAGCCACTCTTACGCAGACATTTGTTGTGAGTAATTATACGTTTTGTTCCAGTACAAATAATTTATCTGTCTCTCTAAGGGGAGAGAATATTACAACATAGCTTGATAATCAGACTGGGGATTTATTTGGTTTTATAGTAAACCTGCCAGAGCAATATTATTAACAGTGTTAGATTGTGTTGATTTACAAGCATAAATTGATAAATATAAATGTATATACTATGTAAGTATACACACACACACTATGTGTGTATATATACACACACTGTGTAGCGGTCTAGGATTAAGAACCTGAAATGGGTCTTTTCTGAGGGAAATATGTTTCATGTTGTTCCCTATTCCTTTGTCTATTTTTAAATATGCTGTGTAATAAATCATCATTCTGAGCCATGTAACTAAGCTGCTTCATTTTTTTTAACTGGAAAAAAAATCTATATGAGGTTCAATAATAAAATTAGATAATACAGTTACATTAGAACTTGGGTATATAAAAATTGAAATACTGGTTACATGCTATAAAGATGCAGTCATCTATTAGTAAGTTAAATCTGCTAGTAAAATAAGAAATCAGTTGTCACAACTAAAATATACAGAAAACATTCTGAAAACTTGTATATACAAAACCACTTCAGCTGTACAATCTTCGAAGAGAGGAATAGTAAACTTGTTTTTTTCTTTATAATATAGACTTCTATGAAGTCATTCCCCTTTATTTCATGATGGTGTCTTAGATGTGGTTTAAAAGAGAATTTCACACTATTCTCTTTGTTTAATGTGACAGTGTGAGAAAGTGATCTTTATTCGTTCAAAAAACTCTGCATGTAGTCTATGTTTAGGTTCTTTTAATGTGTTTGTCTGTGATTTTTAAATGCTAAACATGTAAACAGATAAATTGTCAATGTTAATTCTGTATCCTGTCACACAACTGATCTTTCTTTCCTGCCATTTCTTTCCTTTTTATCTTTTTTGTGCGTTCATGTTGCAGTTGATAAAATTACGTGAAGAGGTGAGTACTTTCTTGCTTTTTGTTGTCTAGCTTTCCCTTTAAAGCTGAGTTTCTAAATCTGAAGTAGATCTTTTTGTTCATTGTTGCAGGGAAATCTACACAAAGCAAAAATATTGATTACATTGCTTTAAAATATTCACTGTTGTGCCTCTTTTTCCCTAATAATTGTATACTTACATAGGAATCTCTAGATCAAACCTTGGAAATTAACATTCTTTGATAGTGGAAATTTTTTTTAAAGGCACTAGAAAAAGAAGGGGAAAAAAACCCTATTATTTGATCTCTGCTAGAAACCCATGATTAAATCAGATACAGTAATAATCATGTTTGCATCACAAAACTTTTGATAGGGTAAATACATTTATACGCTGGTATTGAAAGTGAAAGCATTGCTTTGGTAAAAACCTGTGCTGAAACACTGTAAGAATTACACAGTATTTCACAATGTTTTGAGTTTGGTGTGAGGTATTCAAGTAGCTTATGTATTATATTGGATATTGTACACCCACTGAAAATACAGTACAGGTAGACCTACGCACACATATCAATATTTATTATTTATTTGTGAGTGCTGTAGATCTGTAGGTGTAACACTAGAGATCAGTATTCCAGAACACCTTTCTTCCAGTTATAAAATGACTCATAAATATTTAGAGAGAGAAGCCTGTTTTAATGGTCAGTTCCTCAAATGTTTCAGTATATTTTCTGAAATTAAACTCCTCTGTTACTTACTGCTGTAGCAAAGCAGGTATCTGAACTGCTTTTTTTATTATTTCCTGATAGCTGCCAAAAAGAAGGTCTCAGTAAAGTCAAGATTACTTACAGGTCACATTTCTGAAGGGTTTCGTACAGAGAGTTTGAACCAGTGAAGTATTTGAATAAATATATTTAGAAGCACGAGTATTTTAACATCACATATTTGTCTGGTATCTTCTTTTTGAAACGTGTGCCCAGACATATCAGTAATGAATACTGAGCTCTGCAGGAAATGATTTGTAAGTTTTAGAAATGGTGATGACAAAGAATTGTAAAGTAACCAGATTAAGGACAATTACAGAGAATTCTTAAAAACAGTTAAGATATTTGTGATACAAAGATTCTTTCACTAGTTCCCTGAATGCTTTATTTTTCCCTCTTCTTGTGGAGCTGATATTAATATATAAACAGTTAACAAAAAAAATTAAACAAAATAAACATGTAACCACATGAAAGCCCTCCCACCACTGCTGAGCTCCCCTCCCCAATAGTCCCGGTATTTAAACAGATGACAATATTGTTGCAAAGGTTTGTATAGCCTGATTTCTGAGATTTTTCAGAAGAACAAGGTTCATTTGCTCATCCCTTTAACAACATCTGCACGTCTGCTCTTGTGCTTTTGTAAAAGAATGTAGTAGGATAATTTTTGCTTGCAAACATAGATTGTAGTTTTATAAACATAAAGATTTCTAATTTGTAAATTTACTCTGAAAATTTAATCAGATATAAAGAACAAAGCTGCTACTTAACTGCTCTTCTTTTTGAAATAGCTATGAAGGCAAATAAGAAAATTCAAGTTGTTATTGCAAAGGGCTGCAACTTGGGAGCTATACTGGACTCAGTCATACCTTTTGGAGCTTATAAATCTTCTTTGTTAGCCACCTAAAAACTTTTGACATTGCTTCTAGTAATCTTTATTGCTTTTCTTTGCTAGCCTCATAAGTTACTTTTTCCTCTCTCTGCATATAGTGAGAGCAGCAGCAAGTAGAACTAAATAAAGGGATTTATTATTTTGTCTAAATCAAAATTGTACAGGTAGAGAGAGAAATAATTTAAAAACCAATTGTTAATATTCTGTTCTCTGCGCTTAGGTACCCACTATGTGTTGGATAGGTTGTAATTGCAATGGTGTTTTTACACCCAATGCAAAATGCACATTGAAGTTTAAATGAAGGCTAGTACAGTGACTCAGGCATAATTCTTAACTTGTCACATAGTGAAACATCAAGGCATCCCCAATTATAGTTCTCCTAAGGAGGTATGAACTGATCTTAAAAGAAATTGTGGTTTGCCATACTGTTTGTTAATAAAACCTGCGCTTCCTCTCATTACAGGGCTCTATTCTAGCACACTTGCCGTACACAGGCTTCCATGGAGGCTGTGTCGCTCTGTCTTTTGAGCTCCTGAGTTCTCAGTTTGAATCCAGCCCACATGGAATAACTAAATCTCTAGTGATAGCATGCCACTTTGCAAAACTTCCTTATATAACTCCAGATAGAAGCTGTTTCTGAAGCCGCAAGACGCACTGAATCGCCTCGCTACCCACCTCACAGAGAGCGGGGGATACTGCGGGAGAAGGAGTCTGGGGAAGGGTGGGAAGCAGTTGAAAGCATCAGCTGCTACTGTAGGGCACTGATTTCATGACCGAAGGACGGGGTGCCTCTAAACCCAAACAATGTAAATAACACCACCCTTTATAATAAAAACGAGGTTTCATTATAGAATGGCCTGGGTGGAAAAGTTCTGAAATCAAGTAAGAAACAGCTCTGAGTTAATGTTAGCACTGAGTTCACAGGGCTTTATTATTCTAATGGCTCGCAGTAAGACAACTGAACTGTGGGCTTGTAATTTACTTTTTAGATTAAACGTGGCTTATATAGTATATAAAAATATACAGTTAAATGCTAATTTTTTCTGTTGGGTAGCTCTTCCACATTGTAATGTGAAATCTGATTATTCCCCCCCCTCTCCCTTAACGTAGCAGAATAGTCTTTTCATTTCCAGTACACCACTACAGCACTATACATCTGTTCTGTAATTATAATGTTCTACTCCTTGTGCTCACGCCCAGCCTGTGTTTTGGGTTGTTTGGCGGTTTGTTTTTTTTTTTAAATATCTCCTCTCTAACTTTTAGGATTCTTACCTTCTAAACTCCTCCTTTATATCCCCCCCCCACCTTCTCTCCTACTTTTCTTTCTTGAGAGACATCAATGTAATAGTGTTAGGTTTCTGATGTTTTTTACGAAGTTTGAAATATTTAACACTAGTTGTTCTTTAATATCATTCGGGGGGGCAGTATTTGGAGAAAGGCACTGCAGGCTTACACTTGATTTTTTTTTTTTCTTCTAATGGGCAATGGAGAGGAACCAGCAGATGTTATGAAAAGGTGTCTTTTAAAAGAAAATTAAGCAAAATTAACACTAATTGTCTAGATTGACCATGAGTACTAAGAACATACACCACTCTAGTTGCTGTCGTGATTTCAATTACAGCATTGTAACTTATAGTTTTAAATTTTATTAAGTGCTTGTGCTGATTTTTTTTTTCATGGTGGCCTGCCCCCCATGAATGCAAAAGGCTTTTTTGCAATTTACTCTTAACATATCCACTGTGTATTAGACAACTCTATTAATTATTATAGACTGTTATTGCAGCTTTCCTGACCTTCACATTGGGTCCTATCTGTGCTGATCTAAATGCATTGTTTTAATGATTTCCCCCCCAAAAAAGAGAGAGGGGGGGAAAAAAAAAAGAAAAAAATTCAAGGCAAGCTTTGATGTGGCTTTAGCTGCCTCGATCATCTGGCCGCATCTCAGAGATGTGTCACCTATGCCGGGAGGGAATAGGGAAATCACGTTTTGAATGGTAATGATAACATACTAATCACTTCCTTTCTTTGAAGATAGAAGCGAGATATTCTGTCAGCATCCCTGGCTGCTAGAGCTTGGAGGCACTGGTCTAGGTGTATTAGCTTAAGTGTGCATGTCAATACAGCTTGCATCTCCCAAGATCCATAGGGGCTCATTAGAGCAAGGTAGATCGTTTCGGTAGACAGCCACTCAGATAATATGTATGGCACCTCCTTTTTTTATTATTATTAGAAAGCATTTCTTCAATTTTAAAATGACATCTGTCGACAAGGCAAAGTTGTAGGAAATATTTTTTGATAAATATCCAGAATGTTGTTTTTGGGTAAAGGGGTGCTCGGAAAGGTGTGTGTGATTACTTTACTGGGGGGGGTGTCTTATATTTTTTGATGGCTTGATTAGAGCTAGTCTAGGATCAAATTTCCAAAGGAAATGAGCTTACATGCTGAAATGTTGGTGTTTTGGATGGAGAATAAACTAATGAAAATAATAATTTCACTTTTTCACTATTGCAGACTCCCCAAGTGAAAATGTATTGGAAGACGCATTTTTACTAGAGTTTATTTATCTCATAAATGGGCAAATGACTTCTGAGAAAAATACCTTATACCTGCATGTGTGTATATATTCATATAGGTATTTAGGCATTAGAGTTGTAAATCAAGAAACCAGTGTTTTGTTTCTACACCTTTTTAGATCAAACAGTCTGAAGAATATTCATGCTGTTCAGTATTCTGTATGAATAGCTCATTGTTTTTATCACCTCACTTGACTAGTACACATAAAGGAAATATATCCTCTGCTGAAAATTAAGTTCATGTTAAAAACTACCACTTGCATTTAAAGTGATGGTTTCATCAAACTGTAGTTCAATAGAAATCATGGGTGCTTGCATACATGTGTCACAGGGAAAATCTATTTTGGAAATGCTCTTCAGACACGTTTCCTGTATAATAGTCACATTCTGGTTTGTGAGTTCATATAAAAGAGTGAAGCACATATTCCATGTTTCAAAACAAAAATGATTGGTACACATAATTATGATTGATCATAGAACCTGCCCCTTCCAGTGGTCCTCGTAACAGGCTCTTCCATAAAATATACGTGGATATTTTTATGTTTCGGAATATGAAAGCACAATTAAAAAGAGGGGGAGAACATTGTAGACTGCTGCCTGATTTATTTTTTTTCTCTCTCTCCCCTTTTCTTTTTCAGAGGGCACATCTGCTCGATAACACAGAGAGGCTGGAAAGGTCATCTCGGAGACTAGAGGCTGGATACCAAATAGCGGTGGAAACCGGTAAGAATTCTGAGAGTGAGCAAATTGTCTTGCTTATGCACAGCAGTCTTCACAACACATGACATTTCAGGGAAACTTCAAAGGCGAAACAGAGACAGCAGCCCGAGATGTGGTTTACATATTGGGGAGACAATTGGGAGCTTATTTGCGCTTATCTTTTTTCAAGTTAAAAGGCATGACATCTACTGAAAACAGTTCCTGAGGTTTAAAAGTATACATCTGAAAAGAGATGGAATACTTTGTCTAAATTCTACATTTGTCTTAATATGCAGTTACATGTTGTCAGTTTACCCACCCGCAATGATTGCTAGCACACACTGCAGACACCAGGTTTTTTGTCTTTCACTTTTATTCATATATGTAAAAAATATCATTTTAATAAATTTATAAGCTATTGACTACAGATTATATATAACAAGGTTATCAGCTCAATTTTCTTGCAATCAGTTCAGTGACTGATTATGCAGCTGTTTCTGTGCAATGAAAGAAGTAAGCAAACCATACCCCAAAATATACAGATGGAATCAAATTAAGGGAGAAGGCTAAATTGAGGCTCAGTTATTGAATTAGTGGGTTTTTTATTGACTACAACTTTTCAGTTGGTATTTTCAAAATGTTTTTACTAAGTTTTAGCAATTTATAGTGGATTTTTTTTAAACCAGCAATAGCTAAGCCTCCAAAGTCTAATCCCCTTAAATAAAGCTTGCACAAAGTTACAGAAAGTTTCAGAAAATGTATGTTTGAGCAGTGAAGTAATTTTCTGGCAGAGAGTCCCAATTAATTGATATATTCCAATATCTTTTTAGAATTCAAGCCTTATTTAAGAGGTAAATTAAGTTGAACCCTTGTAGAGTTAAATATGGCTATGTTAAATGAATGGTATTACTAAAGTGCCTGCATTTTAATTATTCTGGGCTTAGTGCTGTGCACAATAATGGAATGGATGTATGGAACATACAGTGTAGATTTTGGAGGGGACAAGGAGAATTAATTCTCTTATGCCAGAGGATGACACATTAGTAGAGATGGACATATGATAGCAATTAAGTTTGCTTTCCTGCAGATTTTCAGGTCTGTTCTGTCAATGGTCATAACTTTTTTTTTTTTTTTTTAAAAGGACTATTTTAAACTGGTCAAAAATGGTTCCTGATCTGCTTTAGTTGAGCCTAGATCTTTCACAAAGAAAGAGTATATAAAAATTCAGACTGATCCTTTTGGGGAAGAGATACCTTATATCCTTTTCTACTCCATGTGGATTTTTTTTATAGAGATGATGATCATGTTAACTTCCATTGCATATCTCCATGGTGATCTCTCAGAAATATGGTTGGCATGCAAATGTATATTTATATGGAAGGAGAGTCTTTCGGTATCAAAACCAGGTGAAACTGCATTGAATTGCATAAAGTCACACTAATTCACCCCATCTTTGTGTCCGTCTTTTCATCTTGAGCAGTTTTATATATATTTCTTGTTCCCTAAACTCTGTGAAGACTAGTAGTGTAGCATAGTAGTGTCATATTATATGACATATTAATATTAAATAATTTGGAGATGATGACTTTGGAAATATTAACTTCATTATAATGTAGATTTTTGCAGAAGATTTTTATGGAAACGGATTAATTATATTTAGTTCCTGGCATGGATCATGCTGATTCCAGGTATGAGTGAATTTAGATTAATTCAGTGCAATGAAAGAATTTACTTTTGGAGTTACTGTATGATCATTCTGTGTTGAGGTGTCATAATAAAATATGCCATTTTGGAGTTTCAGTTCATTGTTGAGTTGACTCCTCAGATGCTGTCTTGCCTTGATTATTACTTTTGTTGCATAAAGATCTTCTCTACACAGCACTGTTGAGGCCACATCTGGAGTGCTGTTTCCAGGTCTGGGCTCCATGGTACAAGAAAGACATTGGCTTACTGGACTGAGTCCAGCAAAGGGCCATGAAGAGAATTAAGATACTGGAGCATCTTTCATGTGAGGAGAGGCTGAGAAAGCTGACACTGCTCAACCTAGAGAAGAGAAGGCTCAGGGGGAGCTTATCAATGTGTATAAATAGCTGATGGGATGGAATAAAGAAGAGGGAGCCAGACTCTTCTCAGTAATGCCCAGTGACAGGACAAGAGGCAATGGGCACAAATTGAAACCTGTGAAATTCCATCAGAACACAAAAAAAAACCCATTTACTGTGGGAATGGCCAAACACTGAAACAGGTAGCCCAAAGCGATTGTGGAGTCTCTCTCTGTGAAGATATTAAAAATCCAGGTGGGCATGGTCCTGGCTGTAGGTGACCCTGCTTGAGCAGGGTCTTGGACTAGATGATCTCAAGAGGTCCCTTCCCACCTCAGCCATTCTGTGATTCTGTGAGGAGGAGGAGGTGGAGGTGACAACCTTTAAGTATCTATTCTACTTTATTTATGTGGTGTCTTTTCACAATCACGGATACATGTTGCTTATTGTAATGAAGCTGGATGATTTTCACCTCTGGAATAAGTCACATTTGGTTCTTTCTTATTACCTTAATCAGCAAAAATACATATACTATTTTAACCTGCCCCTGTGATCATCTAAGGATTAATCTGACATCACATAACTAATTTAATGCAATTTCACATTACCATTCCTGAAACTTACCATGATAAATTGGATGCTTTTTTCCTGTTTGCATCTTTAAATTGATAAGCCCTTTCATCTTATGTACAGTTGTTCATACAAGCTGAGATCTGTTGGAAGGTCTGACTTCCTTCTTTGAGCAGTGCCATTGATTCATGGGCTTCAGTGGTGTCTGAACAGGATGCCACTTATGTCACCATCTCTAAGACACAATCCAACACTGACTGTCAGGCTTTCATAGTTTGTTGGCTATCATTTGTTGATACTGAGGATGCTTAAATCTATGCAGAAACCTCCTGAAGGACTAAGCAAAGCCTTTAGTATCTGGTAACTAGTTCTGTAGTACTCAAGGCCTGCTGTAAAGAGAAGAACGTTATTCTAAATATTGTTAGGGGTATGTTGCAAATTTAACAGGCGTTTGAGTAGCTGATTTGGTAGACCAGAAAGTTCATCAGAGCATTTGCATTTTAATTGCCTGAGATGTATGGCACAAACACGAGGGAAATGTCTCAGGACATACAGGGAAACCACTGGCTGTTTGAATCTTGAAGGTCTCCGTTGTTTGTACCAAGTAGGGGAAATTTTAATAACAGCTGATAACACTGCAAAGTGCACTCATCTGCTTTTTTTAAATCAAAATATTGTTTTAAAAAATATTTCTTGTTGTTATTTTTCTGGTTTTATGTTATCATCTGCTTTGCTGATAAGGAACAGACAAGCAAGTTTACAGCCTGGTTAGTAGGCACTTCCAACACCACTCATACTTATGACGCTAGAGCTCAGTATTCTTAATTTCAGATCATTTAGTCTGACCATATAGCCTCAGAATGTGAGAAGGATTTTTAAAAACGTATGAAAATTGCTCGTTTCAGTCAAAAGGAGAGTCCGTTGAATTAATCCTGATTAATCACAAAATTCTTCCTGTTTTGGAGGGAGAGATTTCCTAATTCCACTCCCTGTGCTCGGTTTTCCACAGCATCAAATTGAATTCTAGAACTTCCTTATTTTGCCTGCAGAGTGTAACGTAGTAAGGTATCCCCTTCTTTGTCAAGTCTTAGATACGTTGGCTCAGACAGGAGTATGTTGAATAAGGAATAGTTCAAAATGCTTCATTCATCTTCAGAGATAAAATTGGCATGCAAATGTAAAACACTGTCAAGGAGAAGAAGAGCAAACCTTGTTGTAGAGGACCATTGTAATCTGCAGTTGAATTGCTTTCAGCAAGTTCTTCTCAACTGCCAGATACTTTCTAGGGAAAAAAATCCTGGTGTTTATATAATACAGACTTCATGACAACGTAAGAGAGAGATCCAACCAGTGAATGTTGTCCAGGCTTTCATGGCAAAACTACGTTGCAGGTACTTTTTTTTTTTTTTTCCCCTTCATGAACCTTAGATATTTCTATAGCTTTCAGTACATGTAATTTGAGAACAAGTGTTGAGCTTGCCTCTGTGAGTGATGATTATTGGATATTATGCTGTGGCTCTGAATCTCTCTGAAATATCTGTGCTACTAGATGAGTTTGTAGTTTGTGGGTAATGGATCTATTCTTTGCACTGAATCTTAAAATTTTGTCTTGGCTTCTGTTTTTATATCCCTTTTGTGATATGTAAACATGATGTTTTAAAGAAAAGAAATCAAAGGAAGAAAAACTCTCTTGTTCCATTTACAGAAAATCCTTCTGAATCTCGACTTTAGGTTGCTTAAATTTTTTTTTCCAAACCTCATTACTCTTTGGGAATCCCAGGAATATGTAATTCTGAAATAGTTAAAGGAGAAATATCTCTGAGCAAGAGACACAACAGCTTATTTCCCACCCTTGTGTGACATGAGTAATTCTCGGTACTAAGGGATCCAAGCAAATTTCAGTGGCTTTCACTTGTTGTAATGAACTACAGTCAAATCTCCCTTTCTGGACTGAGCCATAAGTATATAATGTAATGTAGTGGTAGCCTAGCTGACAGGCAGATGGTTAGACCTGCCTCAAAGTATCGGCAGCCTTCTAGGTGGAAAGCAATTGAGAATCTCATTAGACAAAGAGGTGGTTTTACTTCTTTATGAAATAATAGTAGTTACTGTCTTATCTGGATGCAGAATTGAGTGAAAGTACAGTGAATGGATCAGTGAAAATGTGTTAAGAAATGTTTATAGAGGGGTCCTGAAGGCAGGAGTCTTCAAGTTCAATGACTTTAGCATGAATAGGGAACTATTTTAGAACGACTCCAGTAGGTGCCTTCCCGGATGTGGGTAATGGAATTTGAGGTACTAGCACATTGTCCACAGCAGCATGCCACACATTTGGATTCCTGACTCCTTTACTGATGGAACAACCTGAACCCCAGGCATGTCCCCTGAAGGACCTTCTCCCTCCATATTTCAGGGGGTGCTTGTGCTGTTCAGATGTCATAAAGGAGATGCACACTAGTGCTGACATAAAATATGTGAAACCATAAAAGTTGAAATAAGTATATCCATTAAACTGATTCCGTTCCATTACTGTGGCTTACTATATTGTCTACCTGGGTTTTCAGGTAGACAATATAGTAAGTGTTGCTATGATCAAACTAAAAAGTGTTTGCTCAGGTTAGAAAAAATTTAAATGGCTCTAACATCCAGTGTTAATTTAACAAAATAACAAACCCTAATGTTCATACATGTAGGGCTACATTAGACTAGTGGAAAGGGTGTTGCTTCTTTTGTGTTGTAATTTTGTATACTTAATAATTTGCTTGCATTAGTTAATATCACTTGGACCTTCACACCCCTGTTCTGTCTTCAGGTGCATGCATATTCCAATTACATTTGAGCTCCAAATAACTTAAGAGTATGGAAATGGAAACAAGGATTTGAAAATCAGGACCTTGCTTCTAGTGCCCCTTGCTTTAAATAAAAAAAAGTCTATTCCTGTCCCAGATATTTACACTTAATACCCACCTATTTCATCTCTAATGAATTATTCATACATGTATATGTGAATACTGTATGTAAAACCTTTCATTAGAGAAAGAGGGCTTCTGAGTTCTGGAGCATATACCAATATCTCCTCCTCAGGTGTTTCTTTGATATGCCAGAACATCTTTCTACTGAAATCTTAATCCAAAGTTTCTACAGTGAAATGAGTTTTTACGCAGTTTCCAGTCACCATCAGAGAGAGCTTTTTCATGATCCCTGTTTCTTCTGCTAGCAACAGTATTTCATGTTTCATATATAATTTTTTTCTTTGCTGGCTGATTTCTATTAAAATCTGTTTATTGTTTCAGAAATTCATTTTGAAGTGGCATATTGCATTCCTACATCTCTAAGCCCTCTGCCCTTCTTCGTAGTCTGGGCTTTAAAGTGGGGAGGAGGAAGAAATAGGGGAAGATTTTTGTTTCTGAGGATGTCAGGCCTCAGGAGTATCCCAGCTCCACGGTCATGCCGGGGGGAAACATGTTCAGGTAGTGCTGCTGCCTTGTAACAAACAGTCAGAAGCAGCATCGAGAGGGCATGGAGAGACCAAACTACTCGGTTTCCATTCCTTAGTGTTTTACAGTGCAGTTGTTGATACCAGCAAAGTGCTTTTTACACCTTGCTGGTTCGTTGCTTGTCCAGTCACCAAGCTGCTCCCTCCGACTTCATATCTGCCACCACCTCCCTCCTGGCCCTCCCGTCCTCCTTCCCTCCCTCTCACCAGCCTTCCTAGCTCTGACCTTCCTAATTCTAGCTCCAGATTTCTCTTTAATACTTTGTCTCTATCCAGATACTCCTGCACATATTTATTCAAATTCTGGCACCATCCCCATTTTCCTTAGCTCTGTGTTTCCTCTTAAAGATTTGATTCAACAGTAGTATGGGCCTTGCATGTTTTTGGTAGTGAAAAGTTTACCCAGTAACACATCTAACCTTGTCTAGTAGTGTTCAAAGTCAGTTCTCTCTGCTCAGTGGCCCTCTGCATTTGTGTGTGTTGTCTCAAATGCAGGATACAGATTTTTTGAGTATATTCATATATTTGCAAATACATAAAGTTCTTACCAAAAAGTAAACAAGTGGTGAATTTTCATTATTTAAGTACTGTCCTCTAACTACTTTAGAGCACCAAAAAAAAAACTTTTCCAACTCCTTTTTTTGAAGAGATGAGAAAAACTTGTTTTGTAGAGTTTTTCACAGTCTATGCAGTGTTGTAAGACCATTTCTGTTAAAAGCTTATCTTTTGGGTACTCAGCACCTTTCAACTGGAATTCCAATACAATGAATGCTTATCTTTCCTTTCACCTCAGTAGGTTTGGGATTATACCATTAATGCAGCAAATAAGGAATGTCAAATCTGTTCAGTAGTACAGATTTGCTAAGGTATAGTAGGAAAAATAGTGATCCAAATTTGGCCATTTTGTCGCCTGTTCTGGGAGAAGTCCCAGGTTATTTTAATGTTCACTGATGTGCAGGAATTCGTTATTGTGCCACGGGACAACTCAAATTCAGACTTGTTAGGAACTGGCATCCAGTTGAAATAAGTTTGTTTAAGACTGATTTTTGGATGAGCAAAACATTGCGATAACTGCTTAAGGATACTACATTATATCTAGTAAAACAGTGTTAAGATTGTGGATTTTTATTCCATGCTAGAATGATGGAAACATTTCGTTTCAGATATCACTACTTATGCCTAAGTACTTCCCATGTGCATTCTGGGCAAATAATCATATAGGTTGAAATCTGTATATATTTTCACAAATACCTTGCACTTGTCACAGAATATTTGTGAATAATATTAATATCTGAATTATGGACTGAACTCAGAAGATAACTTTTAAAACGTTATTTTACAAGCACTGTATTGGACCACCTCTGCTGTGTAATAGTACAGTTCTACAGGAAATAACCTCTTACTGAATCACTGAAGACAGCATTTCAATGTAACCTTTGGTGCTGACCCTCTTTCTCTAATGTGTAAGATGGTATTTATTGATGAAGGTATTCATTTTAGCTTATTCCTAAATCCCTAGCAAAGCTTTTGAAGACTTGTGTTATAATAAAAACGTGAAGGTTTCAAGTTGACCTATGTGGTTATATTTTTTGGTCTGGAGTTACATTACCTGCTTCTTTCAATTTTGAAATTATTTAGCCTCAGGGAGGTTTCCCCCCTGTGATAACATTTCGGAGTTTGTTGTCCGGTTCCAAGCAGGTAAGACAAATAAGGGGAAGAAGGATAAAAATAAGAAGATAAATAAATAGTACCTTTTTTTTCTAGCAGTCCAAGTAAACTCTACAAACTACCTTGGTTTGGCAAAGGGATAATGGAAAAAGCCACCAGTTTGTCTTTCCTCCATATATATGTATTCTCTTTCCTCCTTTGCACAACACTCTCAGCCACTGTGCTTAGGTGTCACAGAGAGATGTCAGAATTGTATCTAACATACTCTGGTTGTCTTCTAAAGTCCAGACAACGCATTGCGATAGGTGGACAAAGAATGTGAAGTCATGCCTATAGCAAAGAGACGTTCAACTTGTGTTGGCCAGAGAAACTCTCTCGGTCAGGTTTCATATTCTCCCTGAGAAAAAAAGAGTTGTAGAGGACTTGTCCAAAAAGTTTCAGATGGTTGGGAACTGCTGGTTAGTCTTCAATGGGTAGAATTCAAATCCTCATGTATTGTCCCTAGACACTCTTCCCTTTTCCCCATGATTTCTTCTCTTCCTCACGTCATATACCACAACCACTTCTTCTGAACTTTCACCAAGTGAAATGAATTGATTCTAAGTGATACTGGCTTGGCAATGACAGTCAGTCTGTTACAACCTTTAAAGAGCACAGCTGAATAGAATTACAAGTCCACCTTTGACCTTCAAATATATTAATGTCCTGCTAATTTAATGGCTTCATTTGGTGATTTCATTGTCCACAGAACATAAGCTATATATTTCATAAAAAATCAGACTTTGGTGAGTTATTTTGGGTGCCTAAGTAAACAACACGATTTTCAATAGTTTTTAAACAGATTTTTCACTACGTGGGCATGACTGAATTTGTACAGCATGGGGTCTTGTTGGGCAAAGGCTCTGTATACAACTTACATCAAGAAGAAAAGTAGATGAGCTTAGACTTGACAAAATAAAATACACCCTAGGGTTTTTTTATATTTCTTATTTGAAGCCTTCTACCTCTACTTCCTGTCAGGTTAACAGTGTTTTCCTCCAATTGCGCTACAGAACAAAGTTTAACATTAAAAAATTTATTTGTATCGAACATACTTTTCTAGGTAAAGTCAATATCAAAAGGGTTTTCATGGTAGATCATCTTTCAAGTGCAGTATTTTGCCCTTTTACAACTTAGGACTGAAGAGTTATAGTTACACAAGTACCTTTTTTTTTCTGGTAGAAATACGGAGGGAGAAAAGCTCAAACTTCTGTCCTGAAGTGAGACATTGAAGCAGATGATTTAAAAACATTGTTCTCACCCTGGTATGAACTGATTGAAGAGCAGCTTATCTAGATATTATTTCTCAATCTAGTTTAAGTCGTATCATAGTATTTTATGTTAATGATTTTCCTACCCTGCTTATAAAATATATTTTCTCCTGTAATATCTGGCATTTGTAGTCCAAAAAATTACCAAAATGTTGCATGTACAAACATGCAAATTTGTTTAAGTACTGAACTTTATGGAAACTTAGTTCAGTTGCAGTTGAAATGTCTGCTTGTGTAATGTGTGTCAGGTGAGGACAAAAACCTCTGATTTTTGCAAGTAATACTGGCCATCCAAGTCTCTATTTTTAAATCAAAACTTTGTTGTTTTTCAGTTAAATTTTGTTTGTACTCTCGCTTTTCAACAATGAGGCTTATCTTGGCCCAATAGCCCATAATATGAATTTTACTTGATTACTAAGTAGATCTATACATTGTAAAATTGAAATTAATGCCATTTTTACAGAAAGAGTCAGGAGTTGAATGTAGGAAGCTCTTTACTTGCTAGCTTGATTTCATGTCAGAGTGAGTGCAACTGCTGATCTGCAGTACCAGTTTTCTTTCTAAACTAACACAATAATTTTCTTTGAGTTGTTACAGCCTTGTTTTGAGAAACTACTGCTAGTTATTTGCTACCAGCTGCTGTAAGGAACTGTAGACCCACAAAATTGCTGTTCATGGCTTTGGAAACTACAATTTCACAATTTTCTATCAGTCAATCTAGGCCACTTACACAAGTCTGTCCATTCTTGTTTCTCTACATCCTTTCTTGGCTCAAGAGTGCCTTTTTGTTTTCTTTGTAGTAACTTATCTAGTTCAATGGAAGGTCGTTCTACAGATTCTGTGATTTTGTGTTCCTTCCATATTTTGCCAACTCTTCCCTCACTATTAATTTCCAGCATCAGCTGTGTATCACCTTGTGTTTGGTTTTCTGCCATTTGCTAATATTTACCTCAGATTACTTCACTAGCTCCAAAAATGTAAATGTAAAATTTTATATGAAATTTTATGCTCTTGGCCTAATCATCACAATTGTAATAAATGCTCATGGTTGTAAACATGCCCAGTTATTAGCAGAGCATACATATTTACATATTGAATTGCAAGGGGGTGTGTGCACATGCTTTCATGTGCCTTCTGGGAAAGAGAGGTTGTCTATTTTGCTCAGTACATTTCCAAAAAAGTTTGTAAGATAAGAACATGTTTCCATGAGTGTGTACTGAGGTCAAGCTCAGTGCAGTGATGTCTGAATCTAGGTATTATGAGTAGCTAATTGTTGTGAAATAAATCACACAATTTACATTGTGTATCTTGGAAAGATAAACATTGGTGCCAAGGTAATCTCTTATATCTACTTGGCTGGTCTCTACTATGATGAACTTTTCCATATTTTATGGCCTCTGTGACTCTATAAATGTGAAGATTTTGGAAAGTGTTCATGTATTTGGGGATTTGGTTCCTGTTTAGGTCTCTTGCAGGATCTAGACAGACAGTGTGCAAAACGGTTAGATGAAGAGAATGGTTCAGTCTTTGCTTTTTTCATTATTCACATAGATGCAATAATTCTTTGTTTTTATTACATGTTTCTTGAAAATATTGATTTGATTTTTATAATTGAGTGTTGTAAGATTTCCATGTGTTGAATGTCTTTGCACTGGACTGCTACAATAATTGGCTGGAACGCCATCTTGAGAAATTTTGTGCAAATGACTGGTTATATTTGCTTTAGTCCATATCGAAGTGCTTTTGCTGTTTTAGTGCTGTATTTTTCAGTAGTGAATTATCAAGTAGAGAAGCATTAAGAATGAAATGTAGATACCACATAGACTTTTTTTCATTATTTTAATTTTAAAAAATTAACTGTGTTCAATTTTATGGTGAGGATGTATTTTAAAGCCAGTCTAGAAACTATGATATTTTCTTAAATTAGTTTAAAACGGTGAGTCAGAGTCTTGCTCAAATGTTAATGAGTCAAGTGGAGGGTTTTTTATTGCATTCATCGTAAAATATTCTATACAACAAAAATTCTAGCATCAGCATAAGCTTTATAAATATGTCATGTACTAGATTAAGTGTTAACTATAAGTATTTCTAATAAACGTTAATTTTAACACTGTCCCTAATTTTTATCGTTCCAGTTTATTGTGCTGAAAAGTTATTGTCTTAATTATTTTAGATTTTAAATAACCCAGCAGATGCAGAAAAAAATGTTACTTTCTTAGACTGATTCATGGTGAGTTAAGAAGTAGATTAATTGTTATAAAATGAGCAAGTCCGATCTACAGTTTTAAGTTCATATAAAAGTGGGACATGATGAAACTTATTTCAGGTTAAAAAAAAAAGTCGGGATTCAGGATCAGATATAATAAATTACAGAGCTGCCGTTAGGGTTTACTGTCTTTTTCTGTATTAATTAGGTAAGGTACCTAAATCAGATAGAAGAAAACGATACTTCATTATAGACCTGCTTTACCTTTTTCTGAAGTAATTGTAGGCACTTAACTCCATCTTCGGAGAAAACACTTATAAATATTTCTAAAAATCTGGCCCACAGAAATGAAAATGACACTATATTTGTAGAATAAATTCATAATTTGTAAACGTAAAATATGCTTGGATAAACTTTACTGTTTTCCCCATGTTGATGACAATTTTGATTTATTTTATTCAGCTACTAAAACAACAACATAATGTTTTTAACCTCCTTTTTCCAAGCAAGTTGCTTCAAATTCAAATTAAAAAAAAAAAAAAATCACATAACAAATAAGAAGAATATTCCATAAGCTACACAGCCCTTAAAGAAATATGTGGAGGTATGGCATATCCTCCTGACTACCCAGAAAGGACAAAATTAAGTTTGAAAGGTTTTCCTTTGGTGGAAATTGCCATGTTTTAATGGCTATGCAAACAGAGTGAGTGTTTCACTAAGAAAATAATTTAAACTAGTGGTCCAAAATAAAAGTGACTGCAGTTATTTAATTGCAGGTTTTTACTGCTAAATTAAATCAAATGTGTATTTCTGTATGTTTGTAAAGAGCAATGCTTAGTTCCTCTTAGTTACATATAGTTATCTGCATAATCATATTCCTTTAAACACTTTAAAAGCTTAGAACATTCGTAACAAACAAGACCTTTTATTCATCTGTAGTGCTCTGCGTAACACACTTGCACCATTATATATACATTTTGTCTGGGAACTACTGTGTTTTAGTAGCAAATGAATGTTTGAATATTTGCCTTGTAAATTTATGAAACTTGAAGCAGAATTTTGATATGGGCAGGTAAAATATTGAATTAACGCTGGAAATAGCTTTATATTGTGTCCTGTTGTGTTGAATCTTTGCTTGCTCAAATACTCAAAAAAAGGTACTGTCGCCAAAAACCAGATGACCCGTGTTTTCTCTCATATCTACAACACAGGTCTGGAGTCTGAGTATTAATAGTTGTAGTTCTGTACAATTTGTGGACTATCAGTCTTTCTGTTACAGCTTGTTCATAACATTTTCTTCTTTGCATAATGACAATCATAAAAAGTTCTTAAATTGTAAAGTTCAGCAAATGTGCTAAATATTATTAGTTTTGTAGTATCCTTGTTAGCCATTTTAAATGCTTGCCAGTAATGTGCACACTGTGCCTTGTTTGTGCCATAAGTTTAATAGCATCTCTTCATGCAAATACAATTCTTTAGAGATCTAATACGTAACTTCCGTATTTTGAGATGTTGTGTTATTGACCATTTGTAATAATGGAGTATCTAGCTGCAAAAATACCTGTACGGGCTTGACATTTCCTGAAACTTATTTCCTTCCCAGCCGTTTTCCAAGAGTACACTCAGAGCTTCATTGGTATTTGTCAGTGTAAATTATCAGGAGACTAATTGCTCGCTTCTGGTTTTTCTTTAGACGTGTGATTGCTTGAGTAACAAACTACAAACCAGAAGAAAACTTAGCGTGATTTTACAAGGGCCTGATCCAGAGTTGAATGAAGGCAGTAGGAATGTTTCTTTCGATTTTGCTGAAGATCACGGTGGAAAGAATGAGGCATAAGAAAAATCAGAAAGTCCACAACTGTTATTTGGCTCCTTCTTTTCCTATGAGCTTTATTTTAATTTGGTAAAATATGTTAATGTCCACTTGATATTGGGTAGCCTCTAAAGTGGATTCATTTTTGGCGTTGGGAAGTAACACCGTGAATGGCCATTCTGTAGTTGGGAGACATTACGTTCAGAACTGAAGATATAGTTCCTGAAGCCAGTACTTCTAGATTAATAGAAGGTTCTGAGTGTTTGAAAACTGTTTGAAAATGATCCAAGTAGACTCTATTCTTAACTTTTAATGTTTTGGGTTTTTTGTACTGTATCAAATACAGTGCTTTCTTATCTCCAAAGATTAAATTTGCCCATTTTGCCTATGTAATATTTATATATGGACAGGAAATAGAAGTCAGTATCCAGATTTGTTGACCCCTGAGATATAATATTGACCTCAGTGAGTATTAACTTCTCAGATCAATAAATGCTGTTATTGACCTCAAAGAAAAATCAATAGCAGCTTGTTAATTTGCAAACTGTGACTGCAAGAAAATGGTACACATTTTGTTCTTCATTATCACCTATTTATATCTATATTTTAACGCCTTCAGTATTTCCACCTAGAGATCATCATGTCAAAACACTTCAATCCTGTCTGTTAGAAGGTTGGGGAGACAGGCATTATACATTATGGAATAAATGATGAGCAGTACATGTTACTTCCCATACCTCATGAAAATAATACCCTGAACGGTTGTATATCACCTGTGGTGTTTTCTTTTTTTGGGTAGTCCAGTTCATGTCATTTTCTCTGGTGCGCTTCATCAAAACATTGCATAAAAGCACTGTATTTTAGCTGCCAAGAGAACATTTCTACATGAATAATAAGGGGGATGAAAGACCGACTACTGGAAATGAAGAGACTGAAAGTGATCAGTATAAAAATCATAATTAATATACAGTAGATTTTTCCTATTTGCATAAGGATGACAGGTTTCTAGGCAAGAATCTGCTCTGCAGCAGACTGAAATATAACTATGTGACTACATAACAAAGAAAAAAGTTTTAAATGACAAAGTATTGGTGGAGAGGTGTTGTTTTGTATCATAGCAGGTTTTGTATATAAACACTGAAATGTCAGGTTTTACATAGCTTGAAATGCCTAAAAAACGCCTATTGCTGAAATTCAAATGTCATAACAGTTCTTCTGCATATATATCACTTTGATATTTAAACTTAAAAACCTCATAAATGATTTAATATTACTTTGGCCTTGTTATGATCTGACTGCCAAAAAAGGCAGAGGATGATTTTTATCTGGTCTGGAGAGTAGTGTTTTCATTCACAGAAGACAAAGCACAAGTCTGTCAGCCTTTTACAGTCATTAATTCTGTCTGATACATCTGCAGTGATCTTGGCAAACTGATTGCTATGTTTAGAAAACTCTTCCTTCATTAAATGACAGCGTGAGAGTTATTCAAATGCAAAAATAAGGCAATAGTTTAATTTTTACAGTAACTGAAGTGCAGGTTTTTTGCCAGTTCAATGGCTGTATGGTTTTGCCCTTTAATATTGTAAACTCCCAGAACTTCGTTTGTGCATCCATGTTATCCCCTTGAGAGACAGAGTCAATGATATTATACTCATTCTGTAGATAGGCAGACCAAAGCATAATAAGGTTAAATTAAAAAAAAAAAAAAGGCAGCACCAAGCTAGATTAATCTCTGAGGTTCAGATAAATGAGGCCAATGCAGATCTGGAAAGATGTTTGTGGTGATTATGCAGTATCTTTTCTGTCTTACAGAGGAAGTCCTGAATGGTCAGGAAGGGCGGTATCTATAAGCCATCCCAAATAGTAGGAACAGTTTCCCCACTTCTCTCTGATGTTTTGAGTCATCTCTGGGTAACCAAGGAGTTTGGATCCTTCTACAAGAGACCAAAACAGAAGTGATGTAGGAAGGTGGCAGATGTGGGGAGGATGAAAAGTTCAGTCACACTGCGGTTGTAGAGAGATCATGTCAGTTTTACAGTTTAGGATTATCTCTCTTTTCAACCCACACAGATTGCAGAGCAGCACCCAGGTATTCAAAGTGCCAAATTGTCCACGGTCTATCAGAATTTTAGTAGTAGAACTGGGAATAAAAGTCTGGGGCAACCAGACAAACTCTTGATGCTGAGCCAAATATGGCTCCTTGACTCTGCAGACCACTTATTTTTCAACCTGGAAGTTGTCTAGTCTGCTCAGGAACACTGTGCTATAGTGTCTGGATCTTAACATGACCCCAGGTCTCAGGATTACAGAATATGGTGCCGGTGACAGTTCTCATGGTGCCTTAATGGCTGTCTGGCACCTGGTGAATTCTCTGCTCTGGAAGCATTGCCTTTAAGGTGTACTGGAATTCAAGAAAAAGCCTTATGAATTCAAACTCCCAGTCCTCTGCTACGAACATCTAATGCTTTATTTTCCCTTTTAATATTCTCTGTAATCACTGGAACTGTTTACTTAACTGATGAGACGCTCTTAGGACTGATACTAGGTCTAACTTACCCAAAAGAGAAGGAAATATAATATAATTCACAATGTTTTAATTTTTAAAAAGTCTTGTTCAGAATCCAGCTTATGTGGTATGTCAGAAGAAGTTCAGTTTATAACTATAAAATCACTGAATTTAACTTCTCAATAGATGTCACTGACAGCAGAGTTACTGATTTCCATAATTGAAACATTTTGCGATTTTGCACTAATGGTCATTGGAGCACAAGATAGTAACATTATGAGATGAGATGTTCTGCTTAGCCTCTTTGTGAATTACTTTTACTCTCCACATTTTGCTCTATTAAGGGAATTTTCCATTTACTTCCTATTTTGGGAAAAAGTCTCTGCGTTATTAAAGTATATAAAATATTTGATCCCATAAAATGGATCTATTTTAGTTTGATAAACTAGGAATATGCTGCACTGTGAGGGTCATAGCTTATAATACATACTGTTAGTACTTTTTCATTTTTCTGTATTAGGAGATTAGTGAAAAATAAGCTCTATCAATTAAGTTTTATTGCAAAATTATCTTCAGATGTACAGCAGTGAAGATGATATTGAGTGATAACACTAGAGTGGATTTTGTATAAAGCAATTACAGCTTGAAAACAGCAATCTGAATGAAAATATTGCTCAGGGTTTTTTGTAATCTAGCATTAATACCAAAAAACTCTTCCTTTGGAAAGTGCTTAAATTACCTCTATTAATAAACACAAGACATTCCTATGGTGTTCATGTGTGCTATTGACTGAAAAATACTTTACTGATACCTGGTTTCACTGCTCATGCTTTGGCAAATCTGTAATGTACATATAAGCGTATGGTTCCACCTCTTAAGATGGTTCTCTTTTTATAATATTACCATGTTTTCCTAAACATATTACTTTGTTTATATGAATAACAGAGTTCTTAATTCAGAAATTATTTTATGTAGATGCACTTCGATGCTATGAAATTTTTTTGCATTCTTAAAAGAAATTATTTACCCAGAGGGAAGAAGCAAGCCTTTTTCACAGTATAATGTAATACATATAGCCACATATGTTTCCTTGACATGTTATTCTGGAGTTGAAAGTGCACTGAGCTTTGCGAAATTAATTTCAACAGCTTCAGAAGTAAATTGTTTAATTCTGCTCATAATGAATGAAATCTATCTGAATGCTCAAATCATTCCTATCTTAGTGTTCCATTCTGCCATCCCACCTTTGGTGGGACAGGCAGCCCCTCAAAACACATAAAGGACTTCGTTAATTTAGAAAAACAAATCAAATTGTTCAAGAGCTGCAAAGCAGTTCAGTCCGTATTTATGGCATAGGGAATTTTGCATGTAGCATTCATTACTTGTTTTGGAGTAGCATACTTCAAAATGTTTTATTGAGTGCATGTACAAGAGAAGTAGCTCTGTAAAACACCCAATTTGGAATAAACGGAACAGTAACTTAAGGAGGGTCAAATAATTTCAGAAGTGTATCAGTTGTACTCCATTGTTTAATTGTAGATAAATAGTTTGTGGCTCTGACCAAATCTCCAGTGATGCCAGCATGAATCAAGACAATTGAGTCAAGTGGTTACAGGTTTCCATCCTTTCAAATTGATCAAATTGAAATAGCCCATTAGGAATTGATTTAAATCAGTTTAGATAAGCTCAGTCTTAGTCCTGGCCCTTGAGGCTTTGGCTACTGAAAGTTCACTTGAAGCTGGACATATACCAGCTCCACAGGCCATCAACTTTATTAGTGTGGAGATAAGCTGATTAGATCTTGTCAATCAAAGGTGCCAATATCTCAATTGAGTGTGTCTCCCAGTCTTTCTCTCCTTCTTTGTTGCCCGCTTCAATGCCTTAAAAAAAAAAAAAAAAAAAAAAAAGAGAGAGAGAGAGCAAGGGAGAGATGTGTGGTATGCATCCCCCTGGTTGTCACCAAGCAGGGTGCAAGGGTACTGTGATGATGTGATGACTATATTAAAGAGGACATCAATTTGTTTTAAAGTGTTTTGATTTTTCATGGTGGCATTAAGAGAGAGAACATTGTGGTTGCAGCTTTACTAGAAAGCAAAGCGTTCTAGAAGGAAAAAAAAAAAAAAGTGTTTCTTTGAAACCTACCGGGTCTTTGAGTCTTGCTGTGCCAATGGGCGCTTAAGTGCTCCGGTAACTGGCATACTCTGATCCACCACCAGCTTAGGTACTATTCTTCTCTCCAAATTATTCATTTATATAAAATGAAAAGATTGTGGATGTTTAATCCTTGCAGAAGTAATTTTAAATATTTGTTAAATATAGCCTGTTTGGGAAATGTTTGGTTATGCCAGTAATGAGCATGATATATTGTAAAAGTCTGGGAGATTACAGCATGAATTAAGGTCAGGTTAGAACACATACAGTGACCCTCTCTCTGAAAATGAAGCTATGCATGCACTGAACAAATACATGCAGGTATTTGCATCTCTGCTTTATAGAGGAAAAAACAGATAAACAGAACATCAGCTGTAAAGATCCTAATAGTGCAGTGTTTCAGCTTTAGGCTTCATCATATAGTTAAAGATGGTGTAGAGGAAAACTGGGCTTTTGTTCTTCACATCTGAAGTTTGCTCACACCATGCCTCCCTCATACTTCAAATGCAAACAACAGAAGCCCGTCCTTTTCTTCCATCACCCTACACTCACCACCCAACGAAGGCTGGAGCTACAGTGCTGCAGAACTACATTGCCACACTGGATTATCTCTTTATCAGTTATTCTTCACTCCACTGTATCAATTTTCCGCTAACCAATCAGACACTCCTCTTAGAAAAGACTGTTTGACTATTTCTTCTAGATAAATATATTTATAGCTACACCGATCCACACAGGCAACTCATGTGCTACATGTCTTGGCGACAGAAAGGGAATTACTTGCTCCTTCCAGAAGACTTCAAGTGTGTCCCCTCTAGTTAGTGCTGCTATTTGGGGATATTCCAGGAAAAAAAATCTAGTGTTTGTGTGAAGATCTTAATTATTCACTTGGGTACTGGAGTTCAGATAAAACTGGTTTATGTTGCAAACTGCAACACTGTGTATTTACACGGAAAAGAAAGATGCTCTTTTCTAATCTCACCTTTGTTTCCTGCCAGCTCCCTGTTCAGTCTGCGTGTGGGGGGAAGTTAATAGCCAACTTTAGCACAAGGAGGATATCATAACAGTAAGCTGTCTGCATTATTTAAGTAGGACTTTTCTTTTGCCACTTCCCAAAAAAGATAAAAAGTTCCAAGCAGGTTTAAGACATTTACATGCGAAGAAATTGTAGGGGAGAATAACCTTATTGTACCTAATTAGAATTCCTCCGTGTTTAGATGGTGTTGTTGAACTGTATATTTTTTTTCTGTTTAATACACTGTTAACAGCTCTTATGCTGCAGTTACAGTCAATCGGAAGCAAATGTTTTTTTGAGAAGTTGTTGAAGGAAATCTATCTAGCAGACCACTGATCAAATGACGCACCTTTTTCCTCCAACTACTTCCCATATTGAAATCACTAACTCATTGTTTAAAATCTCATTTTGAAGGCTAAAAAGAAATGTATTGGCGTTCCAATGTGCCCTTTGATTGATCTGTCTTACCTTCATTAGTCATATTTTTTCAGACTGATGTTTGTTTCTAATGCAGTTGTCTTTGAAAACCCATTTTTTTACTGGTTGTGTGGAACTGCGCAGCATGGAACTGAATCAACAGTACAAAAAACATGGTGATAATATTTGATAGTAATCTAGTATTTCACGATAAGACTGGATAGTATGGTCATGACTTCCAAAATAATTTGTACATTATTAAAAATAGGGTGTGCTCAACTTGAAATTATAGATAGATGGAACATATGTTTTGTCTTGGCAATTCCATGAGTGTTAAATAACATTTTTATCTCTTCTTTCAGTCAAGTAGCAAGTGCAGGAGCTGAGCTCTGTCTTGATGGCTGAGTCTAATGTAGTTTTATTGCTGTGTTTATTTCAGCACACCCTTCAGTTAATACTTAAATTCAGCTTAATATAAGGCCATAGATGACAGTAAATACAATTTCTAGAAAGATGCGTTAGCCAAATAAGCAGGGATTTTTGGCAAATTTTTACTTCAGGGCTACAACTGCTACTGGAGTTATTTGAAGTTTGCATCATATGTGTACTGTATTTGGGGATGAGTGTGCCTAATGAAAATTATATATGCTTGTAAACATCCTCCCATTGTTACTTAATAAAAGCAAATCTAGAACATTGCCGGAAGGACTTGTATGTTAAGGCTCTCTTTGACAGCAGATTTGTAATGTTCTTATTGAAAGTGCTTAGAAGTCATTTAAGGAGGGTCTGTAACTTTGAGGCCACCATCTTGAGGGAATGGTTTCAATGTAGTGACTCAGTTTTGGACATAAGTAAAGAGCTGGCAGTGCTCACGGTTGTTTTTTTTCCTTTCAAAGTTTTATTGTTAAACAACCAAGAAACCCATTCGGTTCATGGCATTGTTACAGCTCAGATGTGAAAGCTTGAAAATATCTTCATCAGTAGACTCTTTTTCTGTTGTGTTTGTTTCTTTTTCTTTTTTTTTTTTGGTAGAAAAAAGACTTTTTATCACTGATTATTTCATAATCAGCTAATGAATGTGTTTCAGTGAGGTAATGTAAAGTAGGAAAATAAGAACTGGAATGAATTACTCTGTGTACATGTGCTCCATGTACTCCTTTCACAAAGTTCCCCAAGCCATCTTCTAGAGATAATAATATTTGCTGACTATGTATGTGCTGGTTAGTGTACAGAAGTATATTGCATATATGGCACTAGAGGCCAGGTTAAAGGTATCCTCTGTGAACTATCAAACACAGAAGCAAAGATGTTTTAGTATTTAAAAAAAAAAAAAAATCAATATTTGTTTTATGTTCTTCCTTGGAGGTTAGTCCATCTTCAAGCATTAGAGGGCCACAAGCATCCATTCCCTGTTTACCCTGCAGCTTGCCAGTTTTCTAACCAGGGAGAAATGTAAGTGAATACTGGAAAGTAAACTTACGATTGCCTAACCTGCCTTTTCAGAAGACTCTTGTTTTTAATGAGTTTGACAGAAAGCATAATTCAGAAGAAGTCCTCACTTTTTACTTCTTTTTTAAAATCGTATTCTTGAATTGTGAAGTAACACAGCTCTTCTGCTTTTAGAACAACATTCAGATGTCTTTGATCTCTATGTTTTGGGAATTCTTATTAACTTAAACACAATCACTTTCGGGAAAAGTCCTACGAGGAGTGAGGATTTTTCTTAAATGGAAAAAAAAAAGAAAACAAAAAAGGGGGAGAGAGAGAGAGAGGGAGAGAGAGAGGAAAAATCTTTTCCTGTTTCTTCCCTGAGGCTGAACTGTTTATCACTCCATCCTTGTTCAATAGAAGTGAATTTTATAATAAAATTTTCCCTAATCGGGCTCTGTCAGTGAGGTGTCTTATCGTGGGGAGGAAAATGACACCGATCCTATCGAAAAACAGAGACGATGTCACAGTGTCCCCAATCACAGCTACTCAGCTTCCATATCTACCTTCTCCACAAACACCAAGCACTGCTTTTTCATAAGAACATCAAAACCTAGCGAAGTCATTAAAATTGCACCCGCGTAGAGTTGCAGGGATCAGCCGCACTAGCGCAAAATGGGATGTGGGAAAACAGACTCTCTAAATGTGCTAATTCCATTGTCACGTGTTTACGGCTTAATTTTAATCAGTTAAAAAAGCCACACATTGCAATAAATTGGCATTATCTTCTGTGACACCAGAGGACACAGTTGGTTCAAGGATTTAGAGGGTCGCTGGCAACAGTATATAGTGTTACAGACAAAGTATTTTTACGCTTGAACTACGGTAGCTAAGGTGCAATCCCCAGTTAAGACTGCAAACAAAGACTATAACCCACACAGTACTAAGTTCAACATGCAGACCACCTTCAGCCTGGAGACGGTGTAGAATGCTAAACTGAATATTGCTGAAGAACATTTTCTAATTTAATGGTTAAAGGTAATTTGTTGGCCACTATAATTGAGGTTGCAGTTCAATAGTGTTCTCTTATGTGTCCTGTACCATAACGAAGAAAGATCTATTGGAAAAATCCCTTTGCTGTATTTGCATTCAGTTTCTAAACTGATGGTGCTTGTTTACATTGTGCCATTAGATTTCTTCCTCAAAACTATGCGTTGCGTTTCCTATTCCTCTACTCACGGAAATGCAGGTAAATCAGCCAACACAAACTGAAGTGTGATAGTAGTAATATTGCCGCTTCCAATGAAAGGTTTATGGAAAGTTTAAGTTTTCTAATTAGGTGGTATCACAGGTCACACGAGAATTGTACATGGTATCCGTCTTTACTCCTCCCATTTTCTTTCTTTTCCTTCCCCCTCCCCCTTAGACTTGTTCTTTCACTTGAATATGGCCGATCAAAATGTTTATAAGCAGCTGGAGAATTATTTTCTGTAGAGCAGTATGATCTAACTAATAAACATCCATTTCAATAAAACCATGTCTATAAAAGTTGTCTAGTTTTATTTCACTGGATCAAACATGAAAAATGTATGTGACCAGTTTAATTCTAGAATGAGCAAACAGAAAGCAACCAAAGAAACAGTTGGGGTAGGAATTTAACTTCTACTGAATAAACAGCTTCTTTTAGGATGTGAGCACGTCCATAGCTGAACACAAATGTCTGTTTGAAGCAGCGCTAAAGAGCACTGCTAAATAAGTACACAAAGTCGTTACTGCGAAAAACAAGATGTGTTCAGTGTAGGATGCAAGTCGTCACTCTGCTGTTTCCAACATTTGCTATTTTGGCTTGGACAATTTAGTGGCAAGTATGTATCGTATCATTTCCATGCATTCTAAGCCCTACAAGCTCGTCAAAAATAAACATGAAAATGGCCAAAGAAACTATTAACAGTCAGCGATGTACAGCATCAGCAAATAAAGTGAAATTAGTGTATGGATGCCTCTTGCATGTAAAGAAATAGGATCGTTTGACCTATTTGGAAACAAACCTGCAAAACTGTTTTAGGTGGAAAACAAAGGGACAACGTTATCTGAGCTTGAGTTAAATCCAGGATTTTTTCATTAATTCCATGTTTATAAAAAATAAGAGATGCTAATAATGAAAAAACAAATTCCTTACATATAAAAAAAAGGTTTTACACTCTACAAATTAACTTATGCATAAATAAGTGATACCCTGAAACAAGTTTACTGTCTGATTTTTCTGAATTTAATATCTATTTCTGTGCTTGCAATTTTCTTACTGATGGGGGTTTGTAACATGATGCAAGCTATGTTTTTTGCACTTCTTACCTGTTTAAACAGCTTGAGTAAATATTCGGGGTCGTTTTATTAGAATAATAGAAAAAATAGAGTGCAAATATAAAACACTGTTCTATTCTATGTCTGGATTAGCAGTGAACTCTGCATGACAAAACAAGACTTCTTTATGTCAGTATACTTGGCTTTATAAAGACCATTATGACTTTGTTCTCTAAAACAAAATACAAACATCTAATTGTTCAAAAGATTTTACTTGAGAGTTTTGCCACTACATTTCTATGGATACGTGCTTATATTCTGTTGGGAAGAGAGTGACATATTATTTTTCAAAAAAATACTTTTTATTTTGGTTTAAAATCTGGCAAATTAGCTAGGGGAGTGTTTCTTTAACTAAACAAACTGCACTGCTTGCAGGTTTCTCTGGTTAAGACACCCTAAGATTGTTCAACTCACTTATAAGTGATACAGGTCATGACATGTCATAGCCGGGTTTGGGACATCCACTTTGAATGGACTAACTGGTATTATAACCTGTCTGAAAATTATTATCCAGTTCTTTAGAGGCGTGAGCTGGTCAGTCTCTCTCTCTTTCTCTCCTCCTCTGTCTCAAAACTCCCCGATTTTTACAATCCACACTTAGATCCTGTGCTGTAACTGGTTTGTGATCATATTTAAGTGAAATTACTGAATTTGGTTGCTTTGAACTGTGTGCGCGGGTTGGGGTGGGAAAGTGGGAGAGCTAGTTCATGTTAGATGCATATATAGGAGGAGAGTATTTGTTGGTGCTTATATTTGCATACTTCTGTGCTAAAGTATATTTGCATACTTCTTATAGCTATAAGCTAAGAATTTACTTGTTACTTATAGCAGAGTAGTAAAATATTTTACATTGAATATATCACTTTGAAAACAAGTGTAAATCTAAGTAGGTATTTTGTCTCTGAAAAAAGAAGCACAAACCAACCAATATTAATGTACCTAAATGTGCATTTTAAAGGTTATAAGGTGAAAGCATATTTTTATATATATATTTACATTCTGTAGTATCTTTTTAATAAAAAATGAGTGAAAATCATTGTTTCAGATCTAGTTTTACAGAAAAATGTCAAAATAATTGATGCTTATTTATGAATTCTGCACAGAATCACTTGAGTTTCATTTTTTTATGTGGTGGATAATTTCATTAATTTAGGTCTATAAGTATGCATGTTGTATTAAACTAGTCTTTCATTTCTGCAGCTCATCACTTTTGTAAATTGTAGGTATGTTTGCTTATCTAAATGCAACAAAACCAGAGGGTTGGCACTCATTTATAAAACTATAAACTTCTTGTGTTATACTTTTGCACACATAGGCTGCGCCATTGAGCCACCAGTCAGATAAAACTGTTTTCTTACTTGATATTGTGTAATGGGTGGAACTGAGGATGTACTTAACAGAACTGGATATCAGCATCTTTTTGTGTTTGTTACCATAATGGAATTTGGGGAAAATGCAGCATGTTTCTAAGTACCTACTTGTAACGTTAGTCAGTGTCTTATAAGTTTGACCCTATTAGATTTTTTTGTATCCATAAATATGCTGTAGTTACTTTTTAATACAGTGCTTATAACACAGTTTATTTGTTCTTTTGAAAGATCAATTTCCTATTAAACATTTATCTGCATACCAGGGATATTAATAATAAATTTACCAAAAAAGCATCTGGCTGTATTTGAGTGAGAGTTAAAAATACAGTGTTAATAATATACAAGTAGTTAAAAGGTGTTTTTCCTGAACTGGATTTAAACTTAATTCATTTCAAAAAGGTGTCTGTTACTCTAATTAAAGTAACTTTTTCAAAAAGTGTAAAGATACTTCAATATATATATATATATAAGTTTGTATATACACACACACAGAGGCACACGCTTTTAATTTAGGTATTGAATTTTATCCATACTGTAAGATCAACCAATTAACCTCTCTATCTGTGAAAGAGATTTGAGAAGTCAAAGGGAATATTATTGCTGCTCATCTAATTGAAGATGTAAAATGTCCTGTAAGTCTAGGCAAAAGATTATTCTGTTCTGCTTAATTTGTAATACACATTAGTAATATATTTGCATAAACACTAACCACATCTAATATGGGGGGGATGGGGGCAGGATCTCTGAGCAGTGTGTTTAGTATTTTTAATTTCCCGGGGTTTGTTGTCTTTCAGTGTCAGATATTTGGTATTTTTACTTTTTGAATCAGGGTACAATACATGAAAAATGTAAGCACGTTTGTATGAAATTAGCAGTCACTTAATGATATGAAGGTATTAGAAAAAGAGGGAATTACCTTCTCTAATGGAACTATTAAACCTTCAGTTAATAACTGATTAGTGAGATAAACTTCATACTCTGTAGATCTATGATATACTGTTAAAGATGCTGTATCTGTTTCAGAATTTCTGTTTAGAAACATGTGTGTTTTATTTTTAAGTGCCAGTTTGTTTTATGCAGATAGTCTCTTTTTTTTTCTGACTGTTGTAATTATAACCGGTTTTGCATGTGGCTGTGTGTCTCTCTGTGTGTGTTCTGTTTACGAATCTTTGTGGAGAAAATAGGTTTTGTGGGGGGATACATGCAATCTTAAATCATTATTTGCATCTTTGAAATCCTGTTTTGTATTTCTGTGGCCGGTTTTTCTTTCTTGTCATTGCGGATTCAGGATCCAACTTACCTGAAACACAAATTCTCCTTGGTCCTGATAAGATCACTTCTTATGAAGCAGAATACATTTTTAAATGGTCATTTTCAAAACTCTTTAATATTAATTTCAAATGTTACAACAATGTAATGTAATTTTTTTTTAAATGTGATTCTATCAGGGTATTATTCTGCCATTTTTATAAGTTCATATGTAGTGATGTCGTAGTTTTTCATTACCAGCGTATAATGATGTATTCTGAAAATGTGCTGTCACTTAAATGTGTATGTACTTAATTTGGTTAGGAGACATATGTCTGCGATCACTAAAAAAGCATAGCAGAAATTACAGTATAAAGAGCAGCAGACAGAGTCATTAGGTTTGAAGTATACCTACCTTGTATATATAAAATAATTACAAAGTAATCAGAAACTCTTCTTTGTTTTCCAGGATATTAAAGGGATGTTGTATAAATGTGGTGCAGTGGCATGGGGCAAGGTTTATTTTATGCCAGTGCAGCTGTGGTTAGGAAATCTGCAGTATCTGCAGCTGTACGTATAATGCAGTCCAGCAGATCTCTGGCCTTGTAATCATTCTTACTATTACCTTGCAACTTCTATTACCATAGTACTAAGGATCCTTGTCTTGGATGAAGACTCTGTTGTATTATTTGCTGTGCAAATGCAGGGAAAAAATACTTCCTATTCCAAACCCCTAGCAATCAAACAGGGGAAGATGGATGAGGATTAACAGGTTGAAAAGGAAAAGAAGAGCAGTGATGATTAGCATCTTGGGCAGGGATCTTGATGCATCTGTGGCCTGCATGTGCTAAGTTTTGGGCTGTTTTATTTTCTTCTCACAAACATTATAGCAATAGAGTTTTAACAGAGGGACTGAGAAAGTTCATAGGGAGAAACAGTAATTGTAAAGGTCATAGAAAGGTAGTTGTAGGTGGGTCTGAGAATCCTCCCAACTGTGCTGAGCAATGAGAGAGAGGGAGAAGGGGTATTTGCTTGCAGATTTGACTGGTGAAAAGTTGGTCTCTTTGGCCGGTCATACATACTTGCCAAGAGGTTGTCTGATATATTGAATAAAAATTGATAAAGTGCAATTGGCCTGGCCTCGAAAATGAAGATGAGCAACTGAAATTTGACGTGGGAGAGGAATGGAAACTGGGGGCAGGAGTGAAGGAAGTAGAGGGAAGCACTGCAGAGAGGGATAAGTTGCCCAAACCACTGGCTAGAAAAAGATTGGTTTTGTCAAGGCCAGGGAAGAGATTATTTGAGTAATCAATGCAAAAGCTGATGAAAGCCTGGACAAGAGACTTACATATCAGTTGATAGGAGATTCTGTATTTCAGTGTTACCTAGAAAGAATCTACAAGATTTTAGACCTAGTCTGGTGAAAAGAACCTGAAGATTATGCTTAGATGTTGCAGAAACAGCAATTGTACCACGGGAAAAGAAAAAGGAGGTAACGGGGAGAGTTGGGGATGGTAGAAAGTTGAAGAACTCTGTTCTAGTCAATGTTGAGCTTGAACCAAAGGCTGGATATATTCAGGTATGTCCCTATAAGAGACAAGTCTTCCTAGATCATATCTTTTTTTCATTAAAACTGAATTCCACTATTGATAGTCTCATTTAATTCTGATGTCAGATAAGTACTTAACATAATAAATGAGGAGGCTAGAACAAAACTGGTCAGCCCAGATTTAACGTGAAAACCTTCATCTGTCTCATGCAGTATGCTAAGTAGTGTGTTGTGATAGATAACGTAGACAGGAAAGGTCAAAATAAAATTACATGTTTATTCTCCAGATCATCAAAGCTCATGGAAAGAATTTTTTCCAGGTTTTGTTTTATTTAGGCAAATGGCTGCGCAGTGTGATAAATGTGCACACTTAACTTTTTTCAGTAGTTTCATTGTAACAGCACAGTGCTTGAATATTTAAAAATGTGGTAGATCTAAGGCTTAGTTGTTGAACTTGTAGAAGCAATGATGGAATGTGTTAAAACCAATTGTTCAGTTCAATGCTAGTGATGGACTGAGAGGTGCGAGAACGTAACTATTTGCTATCATGGAAAACATTTGAAATAACTCCTACAGCCTTATAAGACAGTGTGAGATTTTATGTATGTATGTTTTGTATGTACACCTAGATGCATACAGTTTCTCTCTCCCTTTTTTTTTCCTCTCTGTTAATACACACACACACATATGTACAGTTCTTAAGTAACGCTTGGGAAGTAGTAAAGAAACCCCTGCTAGTTTGTGTTCATGTAAATAGGAGGATGGCTGATTCTAATGAAATGTTTGAAAATGAGGCACCCTCTTTTTCAGACCTGAGAATGGGGTTGTGTCCCAATCATATGTCTGTCATTTCAAACTATATCTGAGAGAAGTTTTAGCTCCTCTGCAAACCTTTTCATTTTGAGGGAGCTAGTCTGGTAGTATGGCAGTAACCTGTTCAGTTGTGGCCTTAGTATGGTAGATGGAGTATAATGATTGATTCTAAATTTGGTGTTGCCCAGGGAACACAATGGGGATGGCCTACATTAGACTTTGTAAAATGAAGAAAAAGGTCCAGTAAGATTTTCATAGGGTATTTATTAAAGTGTTTTGTTTTGGTTTTTTAAATAGTTCACTATTGCAATGATGCATTAATGCTGCACAGAGATTTACGTAGCAAGTGGTCTCACTTTCTTAAGAATTTAATTTCGGGTCCTGCAAATGAAAAGGCTTGCTTGCACCACTCTGTACCCACTTAAATTCTTGTTCCAGATTTCTTCACATTTATGTGCTGTTCCTAAGGGCCTTATTGAAAAGGTTGGATTTGCACTGTATAGATTCAGGTTCAGCATTATCTACCCAAAGTTTTCCATGGCCGTTGTCTGGCATCTGCCCTAGAGAGGGAGAGTAATTTGATAAGTCTGTATTTAAACTTATCTCTGAAGTGGAGAGAGAAACTGCTGTCATACCTGATGAAGGAAAATGATCGGACATTGACACAGTTCATAAATTCATAGATTTTAAGGACGGAGGACTATTAAATCATCATCTCACCTACTGTATAAAAGAAAGTCCGTGAATCTCACCTAATTATTTCAGCATTTAACCCAGTAAGTTGTATGCATGAAAATATCTTGTCCAGAAAAACATCCACCATTGGTTTGAAGGTATTGAGAGATGGGGAAGTCACCTTTTTCCTTAGTAATCATTCCAATAGTGACTCAGTCTGCATTTAAAGGAGTAGGACATCCTATTTCTAATCTGAGTTTTCCTGGCTTCAACGTTCAGTCCTAAATTCTTCATATTCCCTTTCCTGACAGACTGGAGACTGCATTAGCAAGTAGAACCTTCTGCCATGAAAATATTTAGGACCATAACTAAACTTCTTTTCAGTTTTATTATGATAACTGAATTCCTTAAGTCCCTCATTGTAAAATAGGGTTCTTTGCCCCTGATTTGTAAATCTTTTCTGTGGCCCTTCTCTGTACTCTTCAATTATTCAACACACTTTTTAAAATATGGAAAGGAGAAGTAAGGCGCTTTCAATTCAGTTTGGTGTTGTATTTCAGGGGAGTATGATTCACAGGTGATTCACAAAGATTATGCAAGACATCATGAGGCAGCTTCTGTGTTGCTTTTATGTTTCATGTCTGCCAAGTTATCACAGTGTGTCATACCAACTCTGGTTTACTTTCTTTGTCTAACTGTAGAAAATGTGGTAAAGAATCAAGAGTAAGGTAAGGTATCCTGAGCACCCATGTTTTATATTTTCCTCCTCCTAAATGTGCAATTCCCACAGCTGAGATCAAGAGAAGAGTAAGTCGTATTTACAAGTATTATAAAAACTTCTGTGGACTATAAAAGTTGGTACCACGAGTGATAACCCCAGTCTGCCACTTCTCTCTCGTGCTGATGACATCAATATCTTCATTGCAGCCCTCAGTGTAGACTAAAGAGGGTAAAATCCTCATCGTGTTCATGCCTTTTCCATCCTCTTTCTCCTGCCACAAATACATACTGTAATCATGGGGTCTGTCGAATGACTGCAACTCCATGTCTCAGGTGGGGTGATGTTTTTTTGCTGCCTATGAATACCACTGATCCCTGGTAGCTTTTTGTGTTATGATTTGATGGTGATGTTAGAGTTTTAAAATGGGATGTGGGCTAGAGGGCATGTGCTTCAAAGTAGCTCACCTACTTTCTCGGTGTGTTACAATGTGTCCCTCTGGCAGAAGAAATGTAGGAATCCAAATTTTTTTTTCACCTGTCTGAAAGATTGACATCTGTGCTGCATGCTGTGAGTTATAGGGATTTGTTGTTTTCTGAAGAAGGAGCATCCTGAAGCATGTCCTGTTTGGAAGCTTAGTAAGTGCCGTGTGCAAGATGGAAGAATGGGGTGATGGGATAGGGCACAGTATATCTCCTTTGAACTGCACCTAATTTTTGTCACTTTGAGAAACATCTATGTAAGGAGATGCCGAACTTGTAGCAGAAATACAACTGCATAGTGGGATTCCTACACTTAGCTGTAGCAATTCCAATGGGTGTTGTAGGGCCAGAAATTTTCTAATGGTTGGCGAAAAGTGCACATGTAGGTCACACTGCCTTGATCAGAAGGGTCATTTCACATAGGAAAGTTGACCATGGAGAATAGGTTAACGCAAATAGATTTGTTCTAGCCCTCCCACTGCAGTGCGTGAAGAGTCAAGTTCTTTTTAATTCTTTTTAAGAATTTACTTAAACTCTGAAATATGGTGTTTCAGAAGACAAGAACCATCATTCTTATCTGTATTAACATCTAAACTAGCACTGAATTGTAATGAGATTTCTCAGGTCACCTCTCTTCTTGTGTTTCTCCCAGCTAGAACAACCATCTGTGTTGTTACAATACCTGTAAAGCTAAAAAGGGCTTAACTTTGGATTTCAAGTTTTACACAAAGCAAAAAGAAAGGAATTTTATCCATCCGGACTTGTTTCAATTCCTTTCTGTTTATCCAGAGCTTCTTGGTGGTGTGAATTAAAGAGGGGAGATTCTTAACTAAGGGTGGCTGGCACAGTTTCTTTTTTTTTTTTTTTAACTCCAGGTATTACTTTGCCAGTGTGTGAAGTTTTGTGTATTTTGTTTCTAACTGTGCATTGCAGTGAGGAAATCCAAACTGTGTTGATAGAGCTGTCAATGCCTTTATTATCAGGTTGGGTTCTAGGAACCCGTTTTGCTACTATGTGACCTTTCATACCAGTCAATAAAGTCAGTGGATTTGTGCTGGTGTACAACTGGAATAACACAGTAATGAGTGAGGCCCCAGAAAACAGCAGACAGCAACATATCGGTATATTTATCACTTTTAAAAGGTTATGGCAGCTTCCATTGGCCTATGTAAAGAAGTTTCTTATTGGTGTAGTTAAACCTTGCTTAAACATTTGATTTTGTGTGAGAATCATATAATCAAGATCTCATTACATTTTTATGTTAAATTTATACTCAAAACCTGTTTTAAATTGCTGCATTCATAGAATTTATAACCTGCAATGCTTTCTTATGATTTCCTCACCTGTTTGGGTTTCGCAAGGGATCTCAGAAGAGCATGTCCCGATATATCCTTCATGATACAATGCTGAGGCACGGCTGAGTGAACTAAGGGATGGGGGAACAGCCTCTGCTCAGAAATGCCTCGTATATATCTTTTTCAAACCAGTTTGTCTTCCATAACCACATTTATTAGTATTATTATTTTAATGTATCTGTGTATGTGCATGTATTCACGGTATCAGGGATGTGGTAGCATTCAGTTTCATTGTCTTAAATGCTGCTGTTCATGTCTGCAGTCCACGCAGTTCAATCTTTCAGTCCTGTGCATTTACCAACCATTCAGGCTCTGTGCAGCATTCACTCATATATTATGTAAAGTAAAATAATAAAAAAAATACATTATTAAGACTGGGGGGGCTGTGAATGGATTATTACAATTTGCCTATCATGGTAATGACACCTGTTAGAGGTGTGATACAAAAGGCAGTGACAGGCAGTGTAATTTAGTAATTGTAGCTATTGTGCTGTATAGCTGGTCAGTTCACCAGGCAAGTACAAAGAAACCAGTGTTAAGGCTAAGCAGGGGTGGGTAAGCTTAATAGAGAGAACTAGTGCTTTACTGAAAGAAACTTTTGGCGGAGGGCTAACTCCTAAGGGGAAGGAGTTAGAATGGGTTGAAAAGAATGAACAAAAGTATAAAAATGGTACAGGTTTTCCTGTTTCAGTTCTTAAAGTGACAGAGGACTTCTGGTGATGAGCATGGCTTGCTCCTCTGGCTGAAGGAGGGTGGAGGGGGAGAGGGAAGCTTTTTGAAATACCAGGAGGGTGCTGATTTATTGCAGCTGCAGAACTGAGGTAAGCCCAGGCTAGCGGTTGCCTCTTTCTCCGTCTTGCTGAACATCATGGTTGCGTTTGGCAAAATTGTTTTCCTATCAAGGTAGTGATAAAGAGGTGACAGGGTCAGAAGGTAAGCTTGAGAGGTCGCAGAAAGCCACTGCTGGCAGGTCATAAACTTGTGCCCCTGGACAAATCTGCGCATGCATATATGATTTGAGTGTTCATTTGGATGGCAGGCCTGCCAACTGCTAATATCTGAAGAGTTAACTAAGGTCTGAAAAGTTAACTAAGGTCTTCAGTGGCTTCTTTCCTGGTGTATAGAAGCCATGATGTTCATGGAGGTTTTTTATGTTAGAGATAAAGGAGCTAAAGAGGCAAGGATAATTTGTTACTCGTTCCTTTGTAAATGTGTTTGTTTTGTAAGCTGTTTGGAGCACAGACCTCTTCTTCCATATCTTGGACACAGAGGAGTGAATACTCAATACTTTCTTAATCCCAAATATCACTGTTTTCAATCATTTTGTGAGCTAAAGAACAAACACAAAGACTACACAAATTAATCTTTTCCCTGATGCAGTATCCCTGTAGACCCCTAATAGACTATGTAAAATGCATAGCCATTAATTAATTTTCTGTTTCTGTAATTATGAGAATGCTAAAACACTTATAGATGTCTTATACCTGACCTATCTTTTTTTTTTAAAGTACTTTGAGATTGTCTTTATCTCTCCTCCCTCCACCCCCCATCTGGATACTTGATTTTCCACAGAGCATATTGGTCTTTCTTCATGTGAACCTGTAATTATTGAACAAATTGTTGTCACAGTGAAGAACCTCTTAGACGTTTATGAGGATGCATTAGAAAACAATAGTCTTGAAAGATAAGTAGTGGACACAGCACTGAAACATATTAAGGCCAGATTGACTCATTTAACAGCTTTAAGAGAACAAGGAAGTAGCCTGAAGTTAACAAAGGTCTGCACAGCAGGGCATTTATGCTAGCAAATACTAATTCACATTTGCTAAACAGTATAAACAGATTTGCAGGCAACACCAGGCATCCCATTTAAAGGGATTAGGTGTGCCACTTACCTATTGTCTGGGCTGAGGAATGCGGGGTGCTCAATATGCTCCTTGCAATTAGCCCAATTAGGCAGACACGTCCTTTGTGCAAAGCCAGTTACAGGGCACTTAATCCATTGATTGGAAAGGTAATATTTCTTCTGTGAATTTAGAAGCTTGTCGCTTGGTGTTCCTTGCATCTTTGCTGCTTCCACACCTAAGCATTAAAGTGACCACGCTTCATGCGTCAGCCAGCTGGTTGGTAAAGTGTATTTGGTTTTTATAAACTATACAAATTGGCGTATTGACTTTGTTGCAGTCAGCTGATGGAATCCTGCAAGAGGAAGGGAATACCAACAAGCTTTGTAATCGGAGGAAAACCAAGTGTTAATAAATGGGCCATCCCCATGGTCTAATGTTAAGTGCAGGGTGATGCTTGTTTATATTCAAAGTGCACTGCCCTTACTAGTAACTATTTTTTTTTTCCCAGCAAGGGTTAAAAACACAGCAGAGGATTCATGTGATATACATGCTATTATCACTAATTTCTGTAGGAAGTGATTCATGTTACACTGGAGCTGCAGAAACCCCTGCATTCCTTGTATCCTGCCTGTCATTCAGGTGGTAAAGGCCATTTCCAGGCTCCTTCAGCTGGGTGGAGGGTCAATACAGCAGAGTCCCTCTGAGCCTTGGAAGGAAGTTAAAGAACCAGTCCCAAAGGCACCTTCCTAGAAAATTATTACAAAGGAAGGTTGTGTAAAAACAGGAGAAAAATGAGCTGGTATTCAGCCGAGTACTTACATATTGTCTACAGGCATCTGAATTAATTGCAGATTATATGCCAAAGTAAAATCAAGTTTTGTGCCAATAAAAAGGATCTGACGCAGTGTGTGTTACTGGGTGATCTCCCTGCACTCTCTACTGGCCTTCTGCTGGCTGGAGAGGAGACTGGTCACAGTGCTGAGCTGCTGAGCGCTGCCTTCCCCAGGAGGAAAGGCTGGGTGCGGATATAGCTGACAGCATGGTGTCTGCACACTCAGGGAATCATGGCGGGATCTGGAGCTTCTGCAAACCTCTCAGCTGGCTGTTATGAGCCGTTTCAAACGTAGACTCTAAGGGGTCACTGCAATGGATTAGGCTGGTACAGACTAATTCCTCAAATACTGGTGATAAAAGCCTCACCTAATCCATCCTGAGTTTCAAATCTGCCTGTGCCCCCTCTGTCATCATCAGTACCTGTTCTACCAATGATGGTGTTTCAAAAAACCATCTCTAGCTGTATAGGGACATCTTTCTTCAAAGAAGCTTCTCAGATTTGTAAAGGATCTTCCTGGAGGTAGAAATACGAAGTTCACAGAGCACAGATAGAAGAGATTTGGCACTGGGCTCCATTTCCTGAGGACAGTGAAAGAATATCCGGTCTATGAAACCGAAGTGGGACGTTCCACTCATGTTTTTCAGGTTAAAGTATTGTGCATAAAATTATCATATAAGGTGTAAAAGAATGCTTCTTTCCAACAGACAAGAAGTTGGATCAAAGGCAACACACCTTTTCTCGAGTGCAGCCTTTACTTCTCATGAATCACTGGGTCTCGTTGGTGGGTAGAAGGCAAGGATGTGGCTACAGCCCTGCTTGTGGCCACATTCAACCTTCCTGGAGTCAGGCTCAGTGTTTGTGTACAGTGTTTAAAGGGTAATAGCACTAAACACTGCCCTCACAAACCACAGTAATTACTTCTACTGCTGAAAAAACCCAGAACATGAACAAAAATATCATAGAAAAGCTATTTCTAACACTAGTGCTGCTCTTTATGGCTAAGTGGCAACCATCGGTTTTTTCCTAAATTATGTGTTCTTTTTTCAAGCATTTAGATGATGCAAACCAGATTTTTGTGGCAGCATTATTGCTCATAGCCAAAAGAGCATTCAAGGAAACACTGTATTTCTGCTAAATTGCCATTTATTCAGAACACTTTGAGTTGTTTATCTTTTTTCATTCTCCTGACAAATCAAGTAGCCATTGAGCCTGTATTTCTGACTATAAGTTCAGTAATAATTTTGGTAAAAGTAATAGCTACCATCTACTTTTGGGGGGTGAGAGTATGCAAAGTTCTGGCTTTTCTTTTATTTTCAAAAGGAAAACTCCCCAGGAAAATTAATTTTCCAGTTTGGCAGTAAAACTTCCTGTTTGTTTTGGATTTTTTTTCCTTACATGTAGTATTGTAGTAGAAATTTTGTTGATGTAATTGTGTTCTAGGTAGTGTTCTAGAGTTATTTTTTTATTTGTTTACCTATTCCCTGGACTGACACTGTTAGTTTTAAAAAAAAAAAAGATTGTGAGCATTCATTAGAAGAATACCATGAATGCCTTTTAGTTTTTGCATTGCTTTTTATTCACTTTGAGTGTTCCTAATAGTAAGTGTTTAATGGAGGGAATGTTCCAGAGAAAAGAAATGATAACAGATAATCATGCAAAGGTATGTAATTATGAATATTTGTCCCAGGCATGTGAATAAGAAAGTTCTTTGGGGTTCATCCAGTCAGCAAGTAAGAACAATAACATGAGATGAGGTGATTAATCAAGTGTTGCAGAGAGAAAAATATGAATTACAAGTAATCAAAACAGTATCTAGGACAAATAGTTCACAGGCAATCCACAGGCCACACATGTGCACATGAACAAATTATTGAATTGTTTCAAGGTGAGGACATTTGTATACATGAAAATCTTTGTATGCAGTCATGAGTAAAAAAAAGTACTAATGCGGTTACATAAATTGTTTACTTTATAAATGCTGTAAAATTCCTTTTTCAAAATAGACCATTTCTGTTCAGTTTGTAAAGAGTGGGAAGTATAATCATTAGCTTAGAACTGACTTCAGACTTTTGCATTAAAGAAAACAAGCTGACAGTCAGCTCTATCCAATGCATAGTATACCCCTGAAAAATATTGTATCATTCACCTTTGAACGTAATACTGTGGTTCATTTTAAGACTTTAAAACCTAGACTGAAGGATCACAATAAACGTATTTTTCTTTGTGGTATTTTCTGATTTTTGTCATTTCTGCAGTGCACGTCCTCTTGTTCTCCTGTTTGGCTTCTGCATAACTGCTAGTTCCCTGCTTGCTTTAAAAAGTCCAGAAGTTTTACAGGGATATTTTTTATCCTTCTTGCTAGGCATTGTAACTTTTAGCTCAATAGTGTTTAATTCAATTACAGTGAATTAAGTTTACCTTAGGATCTTTGGAGCCCCTTAGAGGGCTGATCTGATTAATTACTATGCAAAATAGATTGTTAAAATAACTAGGTTTTATGCAGTTTCTCTTTGTTCTTTCCCTTAGCTTCTGTAATTCGTAGACATTGATACTGGATGAGTGAGGTTAATGTGGGAGACATGTTCCCACAAGCTCACTGACTCTGCTGGCTTTCCTCTCCTCCCCAATCAAAACCGGGCTCCCGTGGGTGGGGACCGTGTGGGACCCCTTCCTGGGCTGTGATGTGTGCCCTCCAGTGCGATTAATTTTGTATGTCCATCACAAGTAGACGACCAACAGAGGAATCAGGATGGCCTTACGTACAGGTCGTTGTGAATTTAGTAGCAAGTGAACTTTGTAATGCAAAGTACAGGCTGAAGTTAATTTTGTTTGTGGTTTTAATTGTAGCAACCTTTAATAGCCAAGCTAGAAAATATATCCTACCGACCATCAGTGCTCCTGATCTAGGTAGTGTCTGGGACTGTAGAGAGCAGTGGAATGAAGAGTCATCCGAGCTCCTGACATCGCTACGCTTTTCTGTGGGTTCTCACAGGTCAGGGGTTTAGTGGTTTGTGTAAGTGGCTGTGGTCCTGCTCCTGAGCCAAACCAGGCAGTCCTTAGTATAGACATGGCATCCAGTTATATACTTCCTTATATGGCAAATAAAAGTGGCTTATACCATTCTTGGGCAGATTTATCCCGCTCCTCTGCAACTTTGGCAGGCTCACTGTTAAAGGAAACACAGGTTTGAGCCAGGTGGTGCAACAGGGGGTAAGGGTCACTTTGAAGGGAAGGGAAGCCACCTATGTTGGGCACGGT
>NW_008824986.1:16890391-16920995 GCF_000699105.1 Pygoscelis adeliae | reverse complement strand
AGGAATTAGAAAGGGGAAGCTGCCATGTGCTCTGTGCTCAGAGGGCCCTCCTGTATCTGTGTGCATCTGGACGTTGTATCCGCACCCGTCGCCCGAGCAGTGGGGACGGAGGAGGTCTCAGCCCAGCGCAAACAATTCACTAGACGTCATCCTTGCTCACTGCTTTCCCTCATTCTCCAACACAGAGCGGAGCGAATAAAACCGGTCCTTTTCTGAGGAAAAGCAAGTTGGCTAATACAGGCTCATCAGTCTGTATACGCCGGAGTGGGGATTTCCAGAGTTAATTCAGGTCTGTAGGGGTGAAGTCCAATATCAATCTCTTCAAACAGACCGGGGATTTCCAAAGCTAAATCAGGTTTGTAGGGACAAAGTCCAGTGTTATTCTCTTCAAACAGACCGTGCAGCCTCCAGTTTGTGAGAGATGTGTTAACGGGACCCTATGCGCGTTCTAGCTCTGATTCATTTACAGGTTTTCTGTGATTTTTTTAAATCTACCATTTAAGCTTTGCCATTTGTAATTTTCCTTTGACAGCTGGAGAGGTGGTGAGAAGGGAGGAGAGCTGAGATGTTACTTACTTTCCCCTTTTGGGGTATAGGCCTCATTTTATGGAACTATTGAAAGTTCTCAGTAGTTTAGTCCCTTTTTGAAGTGCAACAGAAAGTCACTGCTGCACTGATGTTATCAAAGAAAAATGAGCCCGTATTGAGCTGAAAGTGCATAAAAAGTTTATGGATCTTTTAAAAAAGTTTTACCGTGAACTGCAGCAGTGGATTTTAACTTGAACAAAACCAAATCAAGTATTAAACCTTTCCACATTTAGATGTTGTAATGGTAACTAAAACTTTAAAGGCAGTGTTGAGAGAGGTGAAGTGCTTAGTGACAGACCCTGGCAATGTGCACTGGAGGGGGATCCAGAGCAGGAGCAGGGCTGGGCCTGCCGGAAATCAATGCTGAAACTCAGTTAAACTAGACCAGTGCCAAGAATTTATCGCACGTCTGTTTTGCCTTGATTTTATATTTAATTATCACCTGCAAAAAGTCTGATTTCTAAGCATTTATTATGAAATTAATAAAAGAGTTTATGAGGCAGTGCTGTAATGCACTCCGGGGTGTGTCCTGCTGGAATGGTGCCATTTCCGAAGTGGTTCAAGTTGTTCCTCATAAAGTTTGTGCTTCAGTTTGTGGTCAGTGCCGAACAATATCCCAGGAAAAATACTGCATAGTTCTGGTAGTGCTGCCTGGCAGAGAGCTAGCTGCTATGCATAGCCCCAAAATGTGTAAGGGCTGTGCATATGGCAGGCTTTATTCTGAGCCAGAGGTGATGTGGTACCAAAGTTATGAAGACTTCCTGATATCACTGTTGTGCTATTTGCTAATTTCTTTTCTGGGAAATTCACACAGAATATATACTAATATGTTAAATATATTCAGGATAAGATGCATCTTTATATATGTATATATGGATGCATATGTGTTTAAACCGATGAGGAGCTAATTGTAAAAGATGAGAAAACCTGAAGACAAGGAACTCATTTAAAACTCAATAAATAGTTGAAGAGTTTCTTAATCTGTTGCTATCTTTTCTCAGTGATGTAGGCAACAGGTGGTATGAGATTAGGTATCTTTTTGAGTGTTGTGGTTTGGGCTGTCATTGTGTAGGACTCAGGTATATTTTAGTACATATTTAGCACTTTCATGTAGTAGCAACCCTAGGTCTGTGCCTGTCATGACTGTGCAGCCTCTGTCAAGCAGCTTTTTCATTTACTACTTCTCTTCTTTGTATTTTTTTTTTAATTTACTTTTACTTTCCATAGTGCATCCAAACATGCTTTCTTCCAACAAGACAGGAATTTGATCCACTCAAAAATATAGGACATACTTAAAGGGTTTCTGTTGGTGCGTGGCCAGTATATTTTTTCCTTGCCCTTTTATCCCCTTTTTTTTCAAAGTTCAGGTTAGTCGTTTTTTAAATTTCTGTTCAAAGGAAACATTATTAAAAGGTTAAGCCTGGTAGATTGAGAAAAATTAATTAAACGGATCTCTGATACCTACAGTTGCACTTATCAATGGGATAATTGCAGGATGTTGGGTGCAAAATTTATATGCTGAAGTTTCTTCAAAACTTCTGTTCATTATTATTTATTATTATTATTATTTATTATTTTTTTTTGTTATTCAATTAGTATAGTGCCTAAAGGCTGCAATCATAATGAAGACTTCACTGTACTGAGTATTGTACAGGCACATGGTATGATTTAGGATGTGAATGGATGATTGTGATCAATTCAGTTGTGGTAGCTTCATGATTTGCTTCTCAGATGAGTGACGATAACTGATTATGTATTAATTACTACTTCGTTGCAATCAATGCTGACCTGCAAGGGTGGTTTAAACTGATATACTTTGTTATTACAGTGGTTTAGAAGTACATAGTGGGCTAAGAGTTGATTACCTCAGCTCACGCAATGAATGGATGGCTCTGAGCTTCTAGCAATTTGATCAACTATCTATAGCCAGAGTCTTGGGACTGAACCTCTAAAAACAAGGTACATGCAGTCTGGGAGAAAAAGACATGTTACAGGTTAAATGCAAAAGGAGAAAATTTTCAATGTACAGTACTATGTCCCATAATGCTGTTCCTGCCTGACTGCTCTGTATTTTTTCTGCTTACTCTGCTAGTGCAGATCTTAGAAATCACAAAAACCTTGCATCAAACCTTGTGGACTAAAATTTCTGCCTCCACTGTTCCAGTTGGAGAGTTATTTTGTGGCATTACTCAGAGTGCTGTGGCAGCTTTTCCTTTTGTGGAAAGCTCCTTCCTCAAGCGCCTCATGTTGCCCAGAAATGCAGAAACATCTCAACTATTTTAAGTCAGCACCAAGTCATTCAGAAACTAGCTGGCAACTTACCTACTTCTCTGGAGCATAGGTGAAGTTACTGCTTTCTGCCTGGAACCTTCCTGAGTTGGCAAGCACAGTCACCCACCAAGTTAGAGAGGTGTTCTGCACTTATCTGAGTTTCCAAAATATGGAAGTTATTCCCTTGCATAGCACAGCAGTCAGAACAGAAGGCAACACCTATATGCTTAAGGTTTATGAGGTCTGTGTTCAAGTGCACTGGCAGATTTGATATAAATCCCCAAAATGCAGCAATAGAAACAAATCTCTCCAGAGTTGTATGCGCTCTGAGAACTTCGGAAAAGTTCTGTCGGAAAAGGACCTGGGGGTGCTGGTCGACAGCCGGCTGAACATGAGCCGGCAGTGTGCCCAGGCGGCCAAGAAGGCCAATGGCATCCTGGCCTGTATCAGAAATAGTGTGGCCAGCAGGAGCAGGGAAGTGATCGTGCCCCTGTACTCGGCACTGGTGAGGCTGCACCTCGAATACTGTGTTCAGTTTTGGGCCCCTCACTACAAGAAGGACGTTGAGATGTTGGAGCGTGTCCAGAGAAGGGCAACGAGGCTGGTGAAGGGTCTGGAGAACGTGTCTTATGAGGAGCGGCTGAGGGAGCTGGGGTTGTTTAGCCTGGAGAAAAGGAGGCTGAGGGGAGACCTCATCGCTCTCTACAACTACCTGAAAGGAGGCTGTAGCGAGGTGGGTGTTGGTCTCTTCTCCCAAGTAACTAGTGATAGGACGAGAGGAAATGGCCTCAAGTTGTGCCAGGGAAAGTTTAGATTGGACATGAGGAAAAATGTCTTTACTGAAAGAGTGGTTAAACATTGGAACAGACTGCCCAGGGAAGTGGTTGAGTCACCATCCCTGGAGGTATTTAAAAGATGTGTAGACGAGGCGCTTAGGGACATGGTTTAGTGGGCATGGTGGTGTTGGGTCGACGGTTGGACTCAATGATCTTAGAGGTCTTTTCCAACTTTAATGATTCTACGATTCTATGAACTTCAAAACCCATCACTGATGGTTTTAGACTGATTTTTTTCAGGGTGTTATCTGCTTATTTGGAAGTTATTTAATGCCATGTCAGATAGATAATTGATTTGAATTCCGATTTGATATGTACACATTTCCAGTTCTGCATTGAGCATATGGACTACTCTTGTACCTTTTCTCCCATGAAAATGAGCTGTTTCTGTTTTAGCCAGGACTGACCGTGGTTTTCCTGTTGCTATAGTCAGCTCCAAAAGTATGTTATGAAGTAAAGGCCATGGCTGCTGTTCATTCACAACTTACATATATAGACAAGCACTAGTTCTAATCTGTTATACTAATGAAGTTAACAAATGACTGTTAGAGGTAACGCTCTGCTCTTCTCTCCTTGTGGCCAAAAATTCTCTTAGCTTCTCCTGAAGTTCTGCCTGTCAGAATTTTAGTTTACAAGACAGGACAAACGTATGATTTGGATTTTTTTGTTGATGCACTTGATTGTATTGCTTCATAGTCTGTTTATGAAAATTTAACTGTGCAAGTTTTCTCTTAAAATAACAAAGACTAATAATGATGGGATCTATTAATATTGTGAAAGAATAAATAATATTACTTAGATACATATCTTTTCTTCCTAGATATTATAACCTACATAATAATAGTTCTGTAATTTCACTATGAAAAATAGTTACCTAAGGACCATGTCCAGTTCCTTTTATTCATCCACTTGGAAACAAATACTTATTTTTTGCTTAGAATGCCAATCTGTCTGACACTGTCCATTTTAAACAAATTATTTTAACTTTTGAGGTGTAAATATGCCATCAATTTTCTTGTAGGTGTGGAGGCCAGCAGCAGAAATCAAGGTTTCATCTGTTCTGTTCACCAGAGTGTACTCTTAAGACTTAACATCACTGAGTTTGAAATGGACTGTTTCTGGAAAAATGGTTCCTCCTTTTGCTCACTACATCCATGTACTTAACTGATCCTTCACTTTCTGGCAAGAAGATATTTCCCTTCTTTACTTCTTTAAAAAATGTTCCAGCAAGACATGTTTTCTATGAAACACTACTTTAAATTTGTTACCTAGTGGTTTGGAAATGGTGAAGACATGGGAATTCAGTGTGTTTATACAGTGCCTAGTACAGTTGGATCCTAGTCTCTTAGAAAGCAAATATTAATATGCAGTTTTGCATACCATCAGTGCAGTTTTTAAATGTTACATTTTTAGACTCTTAGAACCTTGGTTCTGAAGATGTGCAAGTTAGAAATTAATTGAATTAGAGCTTCAGATTCGGACTTTAATTTTTATTATCACTAGTCAGAAAAAATACTTCTGAACTCAACAAATTTTGTTTGAAATTAGATAATAAACTTGTATTATCCTGCGATGTAACTTCATGCAGAGTCTGGTATAATTATAGCCATATTGTCAAGTTTATGCATCAAATCTAACTGCTACTAAGCATATTGGTTGTTGAAGCTTTTCTTGCACTCTAGCTATTGCTGGAAGTTGCAGCGTACTGCAGTGAGGTATACAGATGTATATTAAGGCTGTTGATGTGCTGAAAGATACCTTTGTGGTAATTAGGAAGATCATCTCTTGTGAAACCACATTTTCCTTTAGTTTTTACATGAGAGCATACACATGTTTTTTTTTTTTTTTTGTGATAATGGGATTAAGATTTGGGTGGAAAGTTATAGTCTAGGCACACTGAATTTTGTAATGGAAAATAAATTAAGAGTTTTTCTCTTAAACATCAGGGAAGACCAAATTGGCAGTGTGAGACCATACGAAGCCATTGGCCTTGTGGGGTTTTAGCTGGCAATATTAATTTACATATTACAGTTATCTTCCTTTATCCTGTGTGTTGTTACTTTACAGAACATTAGTTTGGCTGCTTATAGCTAGTGTGTTGAGTTTTTCAAACATCTGGTGTTAGTGGATTAAGATGGGGATGCCTTACTCAAGCTGTTTCCAGTCACAGATTCTCAAATTGTAAGGCAGGACAGGAGCCTGTCTTCGAGTTGTGTTGAGATTAATGAAAAAATATAAAAAGGGAAAGCAAGGAAAAAAATCATGCAACTAAAACACAGAACTAATTCTCAGGACATCTCAGTTTAGTCCTTTTTTCTGTCACATCCTTCCCATCTGACCTTGCTTAAATCACTTAGATCTTTTACAGTTGTTTAATCCTTTTTACACAAATAGTCTTGTCCTTAATCCCTGTTCCATATCTCCTTAATTGTACAAGTGGATTAATACATCACTATCTTCATCCTTTACCTCTGTATATTGTATATATACTGTACTGTAAATATACTGTGAATTATTTGCTCGAGTGGACTGTCAAAGAAAAGTACATTACAGCTCTTAGCATAAAGTGGTGTAGATCTCACTTGGATGTCCAAGTATTGCTGTAATATGCAATAACTGAAAAAAATAAAGGACATTGACCATTTTTCCCCCAGGCTAATTCTACGTTTATTTTGATCACTTCAAAAATTGGTGTCATTTCCCATAAATCACAAAGGTATCAAAATGTGAGTGAGCAAATAATGAGACCTTTCTATAAACCACAAAAACATGGAGTATTTTTCACTGTCCTCTGAAGTTGACTATAGCTAGACATAAGGTAAGAGCGGGCATCGTTATTGCCATTAAACCCTCAGCACATCCTGCTTACATTGTCAGTGTTAAGCAAATCACCAGGTTCTTAGTTATAAGGCCAGATTTGCAGGAAGTAGATTTGGTTTTTTAGCTTTCCTTCTTAGTATGGCACATGGTCTACTTTCTGGGATCTTTTGTGACTTTTGATTGAAAAAGTCACCCAAGTTCTCAAGGGCTTAGAACATTGACAGTGTCCTTGATCTTTCTCATGCTCTTCCTCTCAAACACTGTAATTGTGGCTTTTAATCTTTAAGGGTTTTTTTAAGTTTCTTAAAGGATGCTGGGAAGAACTTCTGTTTGTGGTATATGTTGCCTTATAGGATAGATGTTCTGTGGCTGCTTCTGAACTAGACATGAATTTGATTGCACTATTTCTTGCTATTGAACTCTCTTCTAATATCCATTTTTCATATGTAGTAATGTATTAGTTCTCTCATCAGAAATATGCACTCAGCTCCAATTACCCATTCTTGTGAACAGGCCTACCTCTAAGAACATCCCATAGGGAGATACCGAGAAAGTTGAGGTGAGGTCCGTAAACACCTAAGATTTAACCTAAGAACGCAGCCAATAAAACGTGGTTACAAGGCCATGGACATAGATCCCATCTTGCCAAGCTTACTTGTCAGAGCACTTCAGGAGAGAAAGGGTAGGCAGAGAAAATGACAACAAGAACACTGTAAAATGCCATGGTTGCAGCTCTTGTGAGTTGCTTTCACATTCTGTTACTCCATTAAGTGTTGGGCAGCATGTTCTGAGAAATGCCAATTCCGTCTTGAGCTCCAAAGAAGAAAAATATGAGGTCACTTGCAAACCAACTGCAAGAGAGTATGTGCTGTTGTTGCTCCTCTAAGTCACACCATTTTAAGCTCATTTTTAAAGATAAAATATCACATTAGAAACATTTGATTTCTGGTTTCATGGGAATGCTGCAGTATGTGCTTTCAAAATTATGATTATTTATATTTTTATTCCTTTTTATAGACTTAATGTGTACAGTGATGGAGGAGCAAAACCTTAATGTTAGTGTGCTATTTAAGTACAGATTTCTAGTGTTCATGAAACAGTATTTTTGTACACAGAGAAATTAACTCAGTTGCTGAACATAACTTTTCATTCCACTTAGACATATTTATTGTATGTATTGTGTATCCAAGTGTCTCCAGACATGCAACTGAAACTTGCTTCATGGTATATACCCAAACAGGACATGATAGTCCGAGTGCAATTAAGGGTGATCACATGGTTGTGTAGTTGAGGACATAGATCAAAGGCACTTCTGTGCAATTGTCGGGGGGGATCACTGTCTCAAATGACAAAGCATATGGAAACCATGCATTTTTCTTCACCTGGTCTGTTTCATTTAAACCTATGTCTCCAGTCTTTGAAAGCCAGTATTAAAAACACCTATCTTGTGCCATTGCTAAGCTCTTGAATAGATGAAAGGATGTTCAGTATAACAGAAGATCATTAAATTGACCACAGTGGTATCTTCTAGTTGAGGAACTTAGTTAGCAATGACTTGAGCTTTGCTAGAAATATGCAGAAGATTTAAGCCAACCTGCTAGAGTCTGGCCCTTATGCTAGATCCTTCCTTCCAGCATAAACAAGGCAATGGAAGGTTATTCAAACCTTGTATTAGTAAAGACATGGATTGACCAAATATGCCGTGTTCACCTTGGAGAAGGATTTTGCCAAATACTTAAATATTTAAATGTTCCTAGAAGTAAATGGGTATTATGTGGGTAAGGAGGAATATCGTTTTCAGTTCGGCAATGGAAACTTGGTTATATTTTGGAATTCCCAGAGGAGAAACATGATGTCTATCTATCTATGATGTCTAACAGATAGTGACAGAGGTGATGTCCAAATTAAACATTCATGCTCCTTCACATGGCTATTTGCTGAAATATTTATGTTGGAATGTATTTCATTCTTTCTTATTATTAAAGTTCACACAAAGTATGCATGTTTGTTTATGCCCCAGAGATTAGGGTCAGTGCTATGATGTGAAAGGCAACTGATTAGATGCTGCTTTGGTTTAACAATTATGTATTTATTTATTCATGAGGTTTCAAGTAAGTTTAAAAGTATATTATTATTTTTTACCTTCATAAACAAAATTGTGCATCTTGAAATCTCACAGGTTTCTATAAAAGGATAGCTATTAGAAGTAAAGAAAACCAATGGATAATGAACTATAAAAAAGACAATCCTGTGTCACAGTTTGTAGTCAGAAATTTAAAAAAAACATCAGTTCTGTAAAGGTTAATAGTGGTAATTGGCAACCCTGTTGACAGGCTTGCTTTTATCATGATAACTTTTTAGGTTTGATTAACATAGCATTATGATTAACAAACATGGTTGGATTTTTGCAGAATTTTCCCGTGTATTGAAGCTTAAAACTTTTCAAATCATTTGGTCACAAGTGTTTCTGCCATCTGCTTCTGGCCCTTCAGTGACAGATACCATTTTTAGTTCCAATCTCTGTAGGTCCTAATACCTAGCTTACATCTTAAGCTTGCAAATTTTACTTATATGGCACTCCTAAGATCTAGTGTTCCCTGAGTATCCACACATCCCCAAATCTTTTCACTTATTAACAAAAACTTTTTTTGCTTTATCATAGTGTTTTCCATTCTGAATGCTGCTTCAAATATTCTCCAAGTCTGTTGCCTCTTTGCATTACCTCTCCTTGTTTTATCATGCCGGTAGCTTCCCATCTTCTAGCTCATCGGAAACAATCTTTAAAGTACTTTCTGTGCTATCCTCAACTCAGTTCTTGTCTCCTGTTCTTTATCAGGAGATTGAGTGCACATTTGGTCAGCTAATGATGATTGCCTCCATCACTCGCAGAGTGGTTTTGGCTATTCTTCCACATACAGCGCCGCAACAAAAATTAACCCTGCTCAAGTATTGTGGGTGTGATTTCATGCTATAGCTAAACTAATCTAATGGTGAGCTGCCACTGAAAGGCACAGGTACAGACCTTCTCCTCATCTATACAATAACAGGTAATTTACTTAATATATGCAGAGTAATTTGCTGAGACCTCTTGATGTACTGCTAACTTGACATTTTGAGGTATTTACACTTACTGAATTGAAAGTTCACCTTGCAGCAGAAATGGGAGGAGGCGTAATGGTCAAAGCCTCTGTTCTGAAATAGCTAGTCATCAGATACAATGGAGGAGAATACAGTGAGGCATGGGTGAACGAGGGGAATATAAAGATAATGTAATGACTGTTTCTGTGCTCTCCCATCCTAAGCTATTGTTAATCCAAGCCCTGACATGAGTGGGTACAGCCCAACTGGTTTATCTAAAGTCTGGCAAATAGGAGTAGAATAAATGTCTGGGAAACATCCATACAGAATAATGCCCAGCTCTGTCCCTACTATTGCAAGCCATTAAACCACACGGACACGGTTTTCCCATGTCTGGCTATCAGTTGGTTTATGGCCATTTTGCTTCAGGAGCATGATACAAGGTATCTGTTTGTGTGCCTTAAGTTGTTTATAACCAGAAGTTTCAGTAGGTGTTTAAAGTTTTACAAGATTTTTTTTTTATTATTCTTGTGAGCTTTCATCACATTTCTCACCTGAATTTTGCAGTCCTTCAAAGCTAATTATTGATGAAAACGCTAATTTTCTTAAGTGGTTTATGAAATTTTTATTCTTAAGTTTATGATGTTGTCTTTCATCCCAAGGTGATTGCTTTTTTCCTTTTTGACCTGTTTGCTGAAAATCTTGCGTTATTGCTATTTGACTTGAGACTAAGCAGTGTTCATAAAATATATCTATATCTATATATTTTAAACATTGATTTTTATCACTCTTCACAAATAGTTTGAAGAGCTGTGTTACAAATTCCAGTGTATTTATTCATTCCTGTTATAGAGGCCAACTTAGCAAATTAATTTTTTTTCATTGTTCTTTTGTCTGACAATTTGACTTGGAGACCATGATAAGATTTGCATACTCTGTTCTCAGCCTGTTTGCTGTCAGTATATCATGACACTGTCCCACAGACTTCAAAAGGTTAGAAGATTATCCTTAATTGCCCACCTCTCTTCTAACAATTGTTCCTATTTTTGTACCCGACACTAGAGTTAACATTGGGATGCTTCCAAGTGAAAGAAATTATGTAATTTGTGAGAGACTCTTTCAGGAAGGTGGTCTGATTACTGAAGATGGGCTACCATAATTAAGTAACTCAAGTTAAAATAACTTGAGTTTTAGCTCAAGTTTGTGGTTCAAGGTAAATCACTCTCCTATAGGCTGAAGTCATTGCTATCCAAAGTTGAAACTTGGGTATTTTGTATGATTTCCTATTTAACTTGAAGACTTTCTTTTGACATTACAGACATGTCAAGGCTAAATTCAGTTCAATAATTTCATCATTAGACATTTATTTTAAGTTAGGTTCCTTCCTCTCCAGTGTCAGGAGACCAGTCCAGGAGACCAGTCTTCCTGGACTAGCACAGACATTTTTGAATATCCTCTTAAGTGAACATTAGCAAGGAATGAATGAGAAATGAGACTTTTTGATGTTTTGAAGAGACTGAAGGCAGACAAAATACGGTTTACTGAAGATTTTATGAAGGAGCACCAGGGTCTTTACTTGATAAACAAATCCAAATCACTGAGATGAAAGCTTAATGCTGGAAATAAATGAGGTCTTTTTGTTTGGCAGTTTTTATGTATTCTAGCCTGCCCATTCTGGGAACACATTGTTTTGAATTGATTTAGGTAGACTTTACTATTTCTTAAGCAGAGTGATTGCCATGAACAGTTCATAGTATTTGACAAAATATTTCCTCCTGTAAAGGAAGATTTTTCCGACACATCTCTGAAATACTGTCGTCTGTTACTTTCCCTAACACATATAAGAGGAATGAACAGTTAACATGTACTATTGGAAATCAAGCTAAAGAAGCTGAACCCTTTTTCTTCACACTGGCGTTCATGTTTAATATTAAGACCAGTTATCTTCCTGTAATTCCTACTAGCTTACTGAAGCTTCTGTAAAGAAGATTAATTTTTTTTTACAATGGTGAGAAGTTATGTGCTTTGATAAGGAAATGTTTCTTTTCTGTAAGTCAGTTGTTAGTAATACAACAATTATTTGATAATATTTCATTCACAATGGCATGCTTAAAATAGTTGCTGCCAATTCATTTTTAAGAAAATAATTACTTGTTTCTAACATCCCTAAAGAAATAATTATGTAATAAAAAGTTACATGACTGACATATTCGTTACCTATAACAAGTGCAAGTATTCCTTGATTTTTTAAGCAATTTCATAGGGTTTTATATTTAAATATTGAAACCTATTAAAATTGCCCATGGAGATTTGTGGGAGAGGTTATCTATGGGCCTCTGCTAATTAATTATGATATATTTTATTTCCATGTGATTTGTCACTACTTGTCCTGTAAGGACTACAGGAAAAATCATTTGTTTAATCTGACTGGGACCTTGTGGCATTTAATTGTAAGCATAACTGTGATGCAATAAATCCAAATGAATTTGGACAGTGATTAACAGGGAGCTCCTTGATATGGTAATGAGATTAAAAAACTGGTTCCTAAGTGTTTCTGTGGATTTCATTAACATTTTTGCAACTAAACACTTTTTAGAATAAGAGTGCTTGCTTATTGTTGACCAGTATACATTATTGGTTGAATGTAACCTGCATGAAGATATTTGTTTGTGTCTCTGCAATAATGTATAAATATTTTTTTATATATATATATGTATGTGTGTGTATGGAAAATGTACAAAGAAAATACAATATGGAAAGCTTATGCTGCATTTAATTATGAGCCAAACAAAAATACACCGCAGTTAACCTTATTGTTACATATATTTCAAGCATCCTAAAATGTAGTTAACTAATCACAGATATGTAGCTCCTGCTCTGAAAGCTTATTATCAAAGACACCTGCAAATATTTAGACATCTGTATAGCCTTACTACTGTGAGTAGTTCTACTGATTTTGTTTATCTGTTTTTGTAGGATTTATGCCCAAATTTGTCATTACATGGTAAATTTACAACATGAAAAAGGAAGAAAAAAACCAGAAGTTTGATATGGTTATTCAGAAAGCATATATGTTGATCCTTTCAGATGCTTTGTCATCACGTTGCTAGAAAGCTGAAATTTTAACGAATATGTTTATAATTTTGCTATTTAGCAGAATTATAATAAAACTGTAGAGAAGATAAAGAGTATTTCCATTAACAGCATCAAACTGCTACTGGACTTCAAGGCAAAGGAATTTTTTGTTTGTTTATTCTTGCAACTTGCCTTCTGCTTATTTCAGTCTTTTTCCAAAATTTGGCTCATCTTCCGCTGTGCTGATCTTTAAATGGACTTGATATCATCTCTAACTGTTTGATCATCTTTCTCTTCTTAATTATTTTAATATTTTTATTGCTGGAAAAAATTTTTGATTAATTGGAAGATCGAAACCCTCATCCTTTGTAACCACCATTCATGTAGCAATAGTGCATTTTTCATATTCTGCCCTGCAAAAACACTTTTCTGTGCTCCAGAAGGAAAAATGGTTCAGTTCCTCAGCTTCTCCATTCCTTAGTGTTATGATTGCTAACCAGAGGTCGCTATCAGTTGTCATTGTAACTTTGTGTTTCTTCACCAGTAGAAATTAGACTGCACCACAAAATGGAGACCTAGCAGAGGTTAGTATTTTTTGACTTAATGAACAAGCAAGACTTGAATTTGAGACTTACTGCCAACCTTCTGTGTATCACATTTCCCTTTAGACTCCAGCTCAGGGAAATCTTTAGTTTGAGAAACATACAGTATTTGGGTGCTTGTTTGTTCATCTGTTTGTTTTCCGTTATGTAAAAAGAGGAGGATATAGTTCAGTTGGAAGGGGGACTGCTTAATACTCTCTTACGGGATGCTACGAATGTCTAGCTGCTTTATCTGCCTTGTGCTGAGGTTTCTGTATGGAGCTCAACTTAGCACCTAGTACTTACTTGGCCTTCTATAGCCAGCAAGCTTTACCAAGGAGGTCTGTTCTTTGTGCTGCCATGTAAGATTGTCCACTGCATTCCTTGCACCCTTTATTTCTTTGTGTCAGTCATTTCCTTAGCTCCCTCCTGTTTGTGCTGTTCCATGAAATCCTTAGAGAAGGAGCTTCAATGTGTCTTAGAGCTGATGTGATGGCAGTCCTGTCACCAGCATAGTACAGGTTTCTTGTTTCCATTTGCTAGCAGAATTAGAGAAAGGGCTTTGAGGCACCTAACCCTCCCACAGCTCCAAGGCAGGACCCATGATGTGAGTGGTTTAGCTAGTTTTGTTTTGTTTTTAGTCTGGATTGCAACTTCATACTTGGATTGATTTTTATCTTTGGGGAAGAAAATGTAGATTGTTATACTAGCAATGGGTAGACATTCATGCCAGAAATGGTGATGTGACCTATATTCTATTGCTGTCCCCCCCACAGAGCTCTCTTTGTCTGCATTGGAAGCCCAGATGTAGAGAACTGTCCACAGGCAAAGCTGCATATGTCTTGTAATGGGCTGGATTAGAATTTGTGGTGTCGTCCCCTGAGCTCCTGTGGTACTGTGATTATTCAGATCAATAAATGAATTTTTACTCAATCAAAATGTCAAAAGGTATTATTTGTATAGGACATTTACTGCTATGTGCTGTTTATGTAGAGGTTACTGCAGCTGCCCAACTTCAGTTCCCTTTGCTGCATAGCTTGTGTTATGGAACTTCCGTCCGCAAAGCTTGATGTATCGACAGCTCCCATCAGCTGAGGTTTTGGTACCTAAAGAGATGGGATTAAACACATACTGATGGTAGTGCTAAAATCTTCAGCACAGCAATGGTTAAACAGCCAACAGTCCGTTGTTTTGATTGCAGCCATTAATTTGACACAATCTTCATTGCAGTGACATCACAGTCATTATTTCAGGCTGATTGCAAACTCAAGAACATAGTCATGTCATTACAAATTGTTTTCATTTCATGTCTATGAATATTTTCCTTGCGACCATGAGAGCTAGAAACATGTTCCTGAAGAAAGCTTAGATGTTGCAGCTGAGTACTGCAGCAGAGAGTGAACACTGCATCAAATTCTGCTTCTGTGTTATCGTGGAATATGCAGAACTGTGTTCAAAGGTTGCACAACAACCGTCATCTAAATGCGTTTTTTTTTCTTTTGCCTGTTGAGAGACATATGATAAAAGGGCTGTGAGCTACCTAGACCTCAGAGTTGCTTAATAGCTTGTGGGAGCTAGCTACTTGCCAATTTTAGAGCATCGGTCTATCTGACTTAACCACATAGAGACTTACTGGCAGGTCTACTCAAATCAGTGGTGTAATTATTTACTTCTTAAAGAGAAAACAGGCTTACATTATAATGACCTTACAATAACTTTCAGTTTTATGTGGAGAAAAATAAACAGCTGTCATTTCCTTGTTATTTTGAGGTTTAAGCCTTTACCACAAAGGTTTTAAATATTTACTAACTACTATGTTCTCTGAAATTTCTCTGTTTAAAAATACAATGAATTTATTCAGGGAAATCTTTTTGTTGCACCAAACTTCACAATCTTGATTATAGGACATAATAAATTAATGTCTTTCCCCTCCATTTTTCTTGGTATTATTTGACTTTTAATTCATTCAAACTGTTTATTACTTCTAGTATTTTAGATGCCAGCTAAAATTTCAAAATACAAAGGCTATTTTTTTATTTGTGATACAGCCATGTTTCTAGAAAAAAGTATTTTTGGCATTGGAAGAAGAAATAGGTTTGCCAGTGTCATATCTGAAAAATAATTTCACATCAGAATGCTCCCTGAGAGTTAAATTGTGTTGATATCACGGAAACAGAGTAAAGAAGTGTTTACCTATTTCTTTTTTGTTAATGTTGGGTTTTTTAATACGACCCAAAGAGGAGAAAGAGTTCTCATTTAACCAAATATTAATTGCTCTCTGTTTTTCCTACTTTGCCTGACATTGATGATTAGTAATTCCATTTTTCCTTTTACACCTTTTTGCTTATTTCTAGTAGTTACTCTGATATCTTGAGCACTCAAAGGACATTAAAAAGAGATGAAGCAGTAACTTGATTGTCACAAGCGAATGAAGCAATTCTAGGACAGTAGTACGGCACTAATGGTCTGGTAGAGCTGGCCATAGGAATGATTAATTTTGGAAGTGTATTTGTAAAGCAAGAATTGCATCGCTTTGATTTCCAGTTTCTTCTAAATGTACGGCCCCTGAAGCTAGTCAGTAGTTGGGCTTTGTCCTGGGAAATACCACCATTTCATTCCTTTTTATTTCAAATCAGAATGGAAAGTTAAAATATCCATTATTTTTTTTCCTCACCGAACAGGAAGCTCTGCAGAGTTTTGACTTGGAAACACTTGAATGTTTTGTTTTGTTTGGAAATCTTGAAATGAAGCTTTTCAGTGTTCCCAAACCACATTGAACCATTTCATTCCAATTTGACCTTAACCTTTGTTATCCGAAATTGCTACGGGGCTCTGTGGTAGTTGTAGGCCTAGCATGTAGTCTTGCTGCTGGTACACCGAATGAGTTTGGCTTCCTGGAGGTAATGCATCTCCATGATCCATCACATCAGTTAGATCAGATGAGGGATTACAGAATTTAAGATAAGACCTTGGATTCAGCCATTTTAGTTAGATCTGTCAGAGAAAATGTCACTGTACAGCAGTTGGAGGTTAATGCCCAAAGAACTTAGACTATGGGAAAGAAACTGTGAGTGCTTCCAAATGTCTCCATGCCAAGTGAGCTAAGTTTTGGACAGTTTGTCTGATTTCTACCTGTAGCAGATGAGGAATGCTCACACATGTTTTGCCAGCTCTGCTGTCATGGTGACGGTGCCTCTAACAGGAAAGCAGGAGCCTTAGCAAGATACATGGCAGGGAAAGAAGGGCAGCGGTCTGATAATAGCATCTTAAATCACTTCAATCATTTGCCAAGCAGACAAATGCTATTTCTCAAGATATTGTTGGATAGAAATTCTCTTTTCTGTGCTACTCCCCCCATATGAAAATGAGAGCACAGTAGCTCAAGCTAAAGTACCTGAATACCAAAAAGAAACTTTTTGTTTTGCTTCAATGTCTAGTCTGTTTTAGCCAAAGATGAAATTAAGGCAAAATTAAAAACTCTCAGTAAATTTCTTAGCTGGCTGTTAACACGGCTTAGCATGAAGAACTTCACAATATTTGGAGTACTGGGCTATAGATACAATTTAAATTTGTATTTGTAAATTATAGCATTAAAAAAAATCTTCACACTTCAAAAACCGTATCCCTTCCATTATCCCACAACACTGCATAAGCAACGTCTCTCCTCCATGCGGAAGGGTGGGTGTGAGCAGACTGCCGTGCCCTAGCTGCTGGGCTCCGTCCAGTGCTGCTCAGCCAGACTGCAGGTAGGTCTCCCAACACTCCTTTCAGCTGAATGAGCAGCAGCACACTCATTTTATAAATGAGTAAACAAAGGCACTGAGAATGTCAAGAGCTGGTGTCAGGAGCACGTGTGTGATATTTGCTTTAAAAAGCTGGGTTTAGTAGTGAGTAAAATGCTGAAAGAGAAGGCTGGAACATTTTTCATAAATGACATTTTTCTTGTATATATAGAAACAAATTTTTTTTATCTAGAAATTTTTAAGTCATTAAACCTAGTATTTCTTGTGTGCATGGGGAGAAAGAGCAAACATAACTCAGCCTGGCTTTACACATTTTCAAAGTCCTCTCTAAAATTGTACAAAGGAACTTGACAAATATATAAGAAATTATATAAAATTTATTTACACTGCTTGATCTCCTTTTAGTCTGGATAATCATCATATTGTTAATTCCTGAAGTGACAGGTGCCAAGTATGTAATAGCAAAAGCTGATGGGGAAAAAGATCGTAGCCGTCTGTGGTGATCTAGTGTACTGGAGAGATGCAGCCCTTGTTCAGCAGTGGTTTCTTTGGGTAATGCTCCTTTGGGCTGGAGATGGCGGTTGAAAGGGAAAGCGGAAACTTCCCCCTTCGCTTTTGTCGTGTTACATTCTCAGTTCATTATCCAAGATTTGTGAATTGAGAGTCATGTACTTGGGGCCCCAAATATCACTCTGTATGTTTAAGCATCTCAGTATAGGCCAAGAAGTATATGCAGCGTACTAAACTGGGAATTTTGGGGTGGGTGGTTGTTTTGGTCTTGGTAATAGAAAATGCAGGTCATCTTGGGTGGGGAAAGTAGGTATATTTTTATGCGGAGCCCAATACTAACAAGTAAATATTTACCTTGGAGCGATAATGTCATGTTACCATGCTATTTCATTGTAGGAATAAGTAAAAGGTAAATGTTTGCTTTTTAGTTACCGTCCCTGGAGCTTTTAATACTGTTTAGAATCCTTATTTGTATCTTAAAAAGGCAGTTTTTTCTTTTTACAGAGAAAAGACAACAAACACAACAGCAATTCAAGCTTCCCTTAAGGTTCCACTGTGGTGCAGTAGCCCATCCTGGAAGAACAGCCTCTAATGTTCTCCTTGTTAATGTTTATTATATCCTCAGCCTTTCTGCCTCAACTACTAGCATGGCTGTCAGTTGGAAGGAATTTTGGTGGTCGTTTTTCTGATAGGGACATCAGTTCAATTGGAAGTGGATTTCTGCCTCAAAAGACTTATCACTCAGCAGTGACTTGTGGCCATTATTGCCTCTCTTTGCTTCTGCTATTGTCTTGTAGGGGACTAACGCAGAATCCTATTGCTTATTCTGTAGATCCCAGCCTGCCTTTCTAGTTTGGATTATAACGAACGACTGAACCAAGTTCGTCTTCAACAAAATTGAATTTGATACCTTTTAAACTTGCTCTACATATAGAAATGAGATGAATTTTGGGTGTGCCAGTCACAATTAGAAAAGATACTCTAAGTATATATCCTTGTTAGACATACTTTTTTCCTAACCACAAAAGAAAGTGAATGGTCAGTCATCTTTGCAGCTATTGCAAGTGATTTGCCACGTCTTTTGACAGAAGTGGAATTTTATTTTAGGTGACTTAATCATGGACTCTTGGTAGGAGTGAGAATAACGATAGAGTATGGTCTATGACCTTGTCCTGTCAGCGCCGATAAACCAGACTATACATTCAGATTTCAAACAAATGAAAGTTTCTGTCAGTAATCCTGGGGGTGATTTCTACAACTTCCTTGACAGGAGTATTGAGACAAGAAAGCTTCTAAAAACTTCCTTGGAATGACGCTAAAAGATAAAGCTACCTGCAGGTGAATGGGTTATAATGAGGGGGGATCCCAGCATGGTGAGGGCAGCAAATAGCGATCTGCAAAAAGACCACCAATGGTAACGCCAAAAGCAATGGTAGGAGGATGTTACTGTGTTTTGGCACAAGCATATGGCAACTGGCAGCAAACCACGAGTAGATTCTGTGTGCTGAGCTAGTCAGGAATTGTTATATCTGTGTACAATGTTTATTTGCTAAGCTTTATGGTCAACTTCATTACTCTTCATTTTATTCATTATTATGTCACTGAGCAGTAACTTGTTAAAAGATTAAAAGTTCCAATTGGTTGCTCATGCCTAAGGTATGTAAATGCTTTGCAGCTCCAGCAGTAATTTACTGACATTCTGGCAATTTGCACTTAAATGGTTTATGCACGCGCATGTACATGCACACAAGCACAGTGTAAATGCGTAATTTTTTTGGAAACCCAGTACAGTGTAGTTAGCTCTTACTTCAAAGGACCTGATCCTACAGTCCTTATGCACACAAAAATCCCGTTTATTTCTTTGAAATTGACCAGTTTAAAATGTCTGTAGGGGAGGTCCTAAGAGAAGAGCATTGTTTTTTCAAAAGTAAAACAAAGAATGAAGAGGCAAAATCTAATGCTCCTATAAAATCCAAGGTGCAACAGTTAGTACAGTTTCTTTTGATATAGACATAATCAGAATTTTCTCAGAACCAGGTTTTCAAATAGGTTGCATGTGTTTATACACATGTGCACAAATACACATATATGCCCACACAATTGTAAGTGTAGATCTTTGTGCGTGTGTGCGCATATATATATATTCAGGCATATAATTTTAAATCAAGTTTTACCCTTCTCGCACTCAACACATACTTCTTATTTGCATCTAGTTTTACAAATATTGCTTGTGAATAGTGATAATTGTTATTATCTACTCATGTTATGTTACAAAATTGTTTTTTGATACCAGGCTGCTGTATCCTCAAATCTAGTACTAATGCTCACATTTTGAAGCTTTATAGGCAGCAGTTCCATGAGCACAAACTTACTAAACTCCATCTTGAAGACCAGAATCAGGTGTCAAACACTCAGAGTAATTATTCTCTTCTTACTAAACAGATATTTCCTCAACCAGACCTGCAAGATCATGCAGTACTACATGAATTCAGATAGTATAAGGCTGGTATGAGACAGTAGCCTTTTCTTACTCAGTTAAATTACAGATTTGGCCATAAAAGCAGATTTTTCAAAACTCATGAAGTGATTTTATACAGTTTGCTTGCCTTTATACAGGCACCAGATGTTCCTCTCTTTCTTTCAAGTAAAAAAAAAAAAACAAACCAAAACAATTCATCGTTTAAAACTAGACAGAGGTCATGTCTTTTAAGAGTGTTTGGAGATTAGAGAAACAAAGATGTATCTTTAAAAAAATAAAAATTATTTCATTTCATTGAAAATTATTTAGTTTCATGACTTCACAGTATTGGAAGTAGAAAGTGAAATATATTTGTAACACTTACTGTAATACTGTTTGTCTACAAACATGGGATGAAGTCCTGTCATATATATCCTGTAATGGAAGAAGTAGGAGGTGAAATTCAGTAAGGAAAACTGAATGATGCAGATTTTTTATCAAACTCTACAGACAACAGGAAATGTTTAAAGACTTCGAAAAAACATTTTTGCATAGTTAAAACCTAAATTACACAGGAGAGAACAAAAATTATGTAGACTGTGTATGCCACCAGTTATGGTGTTATTTGAACAGTCTACACTGGAAGAAATGGGTTCCAAATTATCAGACAAGACTGCTCAATTGATGTGAATCATGAATAAACAGATAAATTGAATGAAGGTTTCTTTAAACATACATTTTTGAAAATGAATGAGAGAAAAAGCATTTTTTTTCAGTTGAATAAGAATCGTACTTCAGAAAGAATTTTATTTGAAAAATTGGCTGATTTTCTTTTAATTAGGTCAAATTCTAACAAAATGGTAGTAAATGGTCATCTAATTTAAGGTATAGTACGTATAGAAACAGGTGAACAGCCTTGGAGAAGTGGTAATGGAGAAATGCAATCATTCACTTCTGAAATCGATGGGTTCCTATAACTCAGACTGGTAAACACTGAATTTCATTATTAGTTGATAGAGATTTGTGCCATTATTTTGATATGCTTCCCTGGTGAATGGATACCCCAAAACTACAAGAACCATTAGCAACTTGTTAGCCATTCCTGTAAATAAGGGAGGAAGGGTGGGGAAATTTGTAAAGAATTGTAGTGTCCTACAAATAAGGATCCTACATTTATCTCAAAAATCCTAAGGAAATATGAAGAGGGAAAATGTTACTGCTTGATACTTACTAATTCTTATACTGAATACCCAATTGAAAATGTTTTGCCACCTTCTATTAGCACAAAATTTCTCACATGCGGTAGAAGCAATTTGCTCATAACCATGATAACCTAAGGACATGTAATAATTTAGGTTTAGAGGGATGAGTAATACCTTTTTTATTTCACCACCCATTTTTTCCCCCAGATTTATTGGACAATCTGATTAACAATGTTACTTCGCTCTCCAGTGCCGCTTTACACAAAGGTGGTATTCTCTCTAGAGGCACTTCTGGGAAGTGAAGATGTGTTGTTATAAGGTTGCATAAGAGTGAGAACAAGGTGCTTCATTTTGTGACTTCTGCCATTGTTTTAGCTTTCTGGAGTGTCTCTTGAATACACACGTTTTCAATGAGCAAATGACTTTCCTCTGAGGACCAAAGCTTGTTGTGTACCTTTCTCAGAGAGTGATACTTCTTTATGATGTATTGTATTTGCCAAGATTAGGTTAACTTTTTCCTAGATTAGCTGATAAATAAACCTAAAAATAACTAGTTTTTATTTATCAAATAAATACAGCAGTTTGTGGTTTTTGAATGAGGAAGTTTTTTGCGCTTTTTTTTGCCTTTTTTTTTTTTCTTAAGTTTAGTAGTTCAGATGGTGGTGTTTTTCCCCTCTGCTCTGGATAATAATGAGATGGAAAAGAAGGTGTAAGCTGCAAGACCTAAAGCAGTAGCAAGGAGAGACAACATTATAACATCTTTTTTCAATTGTCAGAGTTTCTCCTTTTGGCCTACAGAGGCAGAAAACATGGTCAGTCTCCCCAGGACATAAATCCTTTCTCTCTGATAAACTCAGAGACCATTCCACATAAGGTAATAGTGACTGACAGGAAATAAGCCATTCCAGGTTAGATGAGAACCAAGCTCTTTCTTTTTACTGGCATGTAAAATAACTATTGAAATCCTGAAGTCAGTTGTGAAAATGCCAGGGATTTTTTTGAAACCAGGATAAAGCCCTCAGGGATTTGTGGCAAGAAATGATTCTGCACTGGTCAGTGAAATACCCTGAAAAGTCCTGATGGTCTTCTGCACATGTATTTTCCATTTCTCTATGAGCAGAATATTTCAGAAAAAGCTAAACCAGAAATATCTCTGCCATTTATTAACCATGCAAAATAACATAAAGGAATGTGAAACCACCAGAGAATTCTGAGAACTGAGGGTCCAACCAAGCTGTTACTTGTGAGTTGAAGTTCATAATCAGGTAGATTTCTAAGATGGTCTCTTTTATCCTAATTCTGTTTTCCTACATTTAATTCTTTATGCCTAAGAACTTGAGGCAGAATTTCTCTCATTTTTGGGTACTGATATAATTGTTCGGCTGCAATTACAGGCAGTGGGCTAGATTCAGGAAAAGAGAAAGCATTTGGTGTTTGTAGGAAATAACTTATTCTAAGTAAACCTTTCAGAAACGCACAACTTTCTGTTTCAAAAAGGACAATGGAAGAGTATTGAAATGCAGTCAGATAAATTGGTGGTACTTCCATGTCATCACTTTCTATTGTTAGTAGCTGCAAAAACACCTGTATTTCTTTTCTCTCGTTCTGTTCTTCTTTCTCTGCCATGTCTTTCCATCTTACACACACTTACATACGCACTCTTTCTTTTTCGCACAGAGATGTACTGGCTTTTAGTTTTCCAACTTTAAATTGATTAGAACACATTAATTTTTAAATAAGTGTCACATATCCTTAACCAAGCACTAAAAGGTTGAGAAGGCTTCATGGTATAAAGTCTGATCCAAAACTCAGTGAGAAGAATTTTAAAAACGTGGGCTGCCCTTCATTAGCCCTCATGATATCTCTTGACAGGCAATGTGTGCGTACATTGCCATGCCAGGCCAGGGCAAGACCAGCTGCCATGCACCATTTACCCTCTGTCAGCAGCTTTAGTCAGAGCCTGGGCAATACTGTACACACGAGTCTGTCATGCGTCAGCATCAATTAGGCTCAGTTTGCTGCGCTTGGGAAAAGCAACAGCCCTACTATTAACCATTTTTCTTCTTCCCCCCCCCATCTCCATTTGACTCTCCAAGCAAACTGTTTGATTTGGCAGAAGCATTCTCATAGCAGTTCTTGCAAATAGTAATTGCAGTTTGTTTTAAAATAAGTCACTAATTCAGATGAGTTGTTTTCACTTCAAGAAATTGGATTTATTGGTATGACTGTTTAAATAGGAGAGTTAGATACAGCCTGTGCTCTTGCAACCATTCTAATTTTCTCTTTCAGTTGTTATGAAGAAGTGTTGATGCCTGCCTGTCTGTACACATATATATATATAGACTTACATATATACCCATGCACATGCACACACGGATTATAATAGTAAACTAGGGGACTAAAATATTTCATTAACACTGTATATTCTGACTTTCTTGTATTATATACTCAACATGTTTTCAATTTTTCAATTGTAGATATGCCTTTGCAACGTTGTTTTTCTGGATATTGTTGTTTGAAGAGCAGGGCTAAAATTTCCCCAACTTCATGAGAAACCAACATGTGTGGTCATGCCTAAATTTGACTCACTATTTTGTGGCTTTTCACTGCTATTATGGAGGGGGTGGGGACCAAGACGACCACCCATGGTGTGTTCTCGTCAAGCGGTGTGGTGAGCAAATGAGTTCGCTGATGTGCAATGAGTGTTAAGAGAACAACCTCTTTTGGCAGAGTTTTCAAGCACTTCCCTCCTTCCCCCCCTCCCCAAATTACAGCTTCTTCCTCCATATAAGTATAGAACACCCATGACTATTTATATAATAAAAGAGCTACTGTGTACTTTAATGGATAGTTAAAGACATTTTCACAGGTCTGTATCCACATGGGATTTATAAAGACTTATAGGCCTGGTCAGTTTGTAAAATCGTGATAGCCCAAGAGACTGTTGTCAGATGTTGGTAACAAGACAGTGTTTGAAAGGAATCAAAACAATATAAATCCTGTGAGATCTGTGACAGCAGGATGGGTTCTAATGGAGAGGAAGACAGGGTCGACCACCACACAAGAGAACAAGGAGAAGAAAGTGTTTTTTCTCTTTCAAGCTTGCAGCACCAGCAGGGGTAAACAGGTTTCTAAAAAGAATCTCATCAGCAGATCAATCCAGTGTAACAGATGGAGTGCACAGATATTGTCTATCAGATTTCCATCGCATGTGGCAAACAAATACATTGTTGCAACTGTTAGCAGCAAAACTTTTCCTTTTTTTAACATTATAATTACCAAAAGTTGAAAAGAGCTGTGGGTTAATGATTTCCTAACAATAACTATAGGGGGTTTGGTGGATAGTAACTTCCCCAAGGAATACATTAGCAGGAGATACAAAGTCACTGGGCATCTTGAATGGAAGGGTTTGGATCCGCAGAAATAACTCCTTATAGTGGTGCATTTTGAAAAGTGGAAATTTTCCTAGGAGGGAGAGACTGGACTGGATCTTCATCTGCTGTAATTGGCAGGTTTACAGTGCAGACAGTGGAGACAAACTAGTCCATACCAGCTCAAAGTTTTGGGCTTTGTTGCCTTTACAAAAACATTTGCAAGAGAAAAATTTGGAAGAGCTGAGAACGATTCAGTGTGCATGCACAGTTACAGCCATAAGAGGCAAGGTGTAAGGCTATGAATTAATTTCCCAGTGTTATTAATATTGCTGTTATTAATTAGATGTTAATTTTGTTAAGCCTTGATGCAAGTATCAAAGTCTGGATGCAAATATCATAGAATCATAGAATGGTTTGGATTGGAAGGGACCTTTTAAAGATCATCTAGTCCAACCCCCAAATATGTAATGGGTCTCTCAGCATCTTCCGCATTGTTTCATTAATCTAGGAACAGAGAGAATGAAAGTGAAGTGATAGCTCTGGAGATGGGCTAATGACTGCATGGCACTCTCACTGTTGGTGTGAATGCCATAGGTTTAGAAGTGATGGGTATCATGGATTGAATGGATAAGCTTTTAACAACAACATAAGTCACAATTAATTTTTGTAAATAACAATTGTTGGGCCTGGTAAATATGTAGTTAAGAACTAAAAGACCATGATTTAGTTACCATTTAGTTACAGAAAGTACCTCAGACATATGGCCAGATCATTTAAAAAGTTTCACTAGGCTCAAACAAACCAAGTGGGTAATAGGGTGGGTTAGTTCTGTGAACTATCTGGAAAAGGATCAGCCAGAGTTGAAGGCACAACTCAGTTGCCCAGACATACAGATTTGTGGCCATTTAAGATGACACAGGGCATCTCCCATCCTTCTGCCACTCCAGAGGAACACAGGTCTCCCATAGATCCTTTATCCATAAGGCCGACCCCACGAGGATGTCTTGAATAACATTCTCTCTCACATGACTGTAGGGACCAGGGCAAACAAATCAAGCCCTGGATCTTGTCAATATGGATGTGTGGGACTAAGTTTGCACAGAGAGGTTGTGGAGTCTCCATCCATGGAGATACTCAAAACCTGACTGGGCAAGGTCCCAGGCAACCTGTTCTAGGTGACCCTGCTAGAGCAGAGAGGTCGGGCTATATGATTTCAAGACATCCCTTCCAACCAGTTCCAACAAGTCTGTGATTCTGTGAAGATCAAAGGTGAGTTATAATGACAAAGCAATGCAAAATGTAGGTTCAATTCTTTGTCTTTCAGGTGTTTCAGATGGTGGTAAAGTGTTTTCAGTTCTAGATCTGCTGTGAAGTTTCTCATTAGTATGCATAAAGTCTTCTTCTCAGTCTTTCTGTGCCTCTGTTTCCCAACTTAGCAAGGAAGCTGTTTAAGGCAGGAACTAACTTTTTATCCATTGTATAAAGTGTGGTTAACCTAGTGAGACCGAATTACTACAATTACATGTCATTGATGAGGTTTGAGAGTGATTCTGGTCCAAAGAAACCAAGTGTCCAACTGAAGAAATATCAGATCTACCTTGACCTTAAATATCATTACGTTTCTGGCTAATATTGTCATTCACAACATTTCTGATCTTAAAGGTTTAGCCACAAGAAAGAAGGATTTTGCAGAAGTAAAGTGAAAAGGGAAAATGTTTGCATAGCATTTAAAACACTAGTATATTATAATGAATTTTTCTTTGCATTTTTCAGCATGTATGACATTATTCAGTATTTTTTAGCTCATGCTCTAAGCTTGCTGTATTTGATCAGCACTTGAGCCACCTGAAATAAAAATTGCATTATGAATCAGCTCCTATTCAAAGCCCCCCTCCCCAGTGCATTTTTTCATTTGAGTCTCCTCTTCGATTCCAAGAATTCCAAAACAAAAACCAAAATAGCATTTACACCCTTGCTTCCTCCAAAATACCTCTTCTCCTTCTGGGCCTACTTTCTTTGCACACTAACCCTGTAATTCTAACTCTGCAGGAGCCCTGGTGTCTTTATAGTATCATAACCAGCCTTTACATGTCTGTCTAGCTACTGAATAACCTCACTTCTGAGAAGAAATAACTACACACCTATCCATGCCCCTCTTTATATGCTTATTAATTGAGACCTGCCTTCCTTTCCTCTCCCAAAGAATGGAAATTAGCAAACGCTCTCTGAACACCTCTTGCCCCATGAAGACGACAGGCGATTTGCCCTATTTCCTCCAAAGTCCCAAAGACCCCTTCCCCTAGATCTGTAAAGTGTGAGAGAGAGCTGGAGACAGGTACATATTCACCTAGTACTCAACAGTTTGTGCTGCGAGCATCATGCCGCAGCCCTCAAAGTAGAAATATGAGATGTACAGAGAGCATCTTGCACCCAAAAGTACAGTTGTCTAATCACAAAGGTAAATAAAGATCTCTCATTTTGGATATAGTATGGTGTCTTTGACTTGCCTTTGAGTGCTGCTGATTCAGGCCCTGACATGCCCACTAACCTGCTAAGTGTGATGTCAGGACAGCTCTGGTTTGTGTAAATACTAACAAAGAACCGTATCTAAGGTACAGGCAAACTTGCAATGAATATAAAGGAAGGCTGAGCGGGTCCTTCTTGAATAAAGCATGCTTGAATATTACTGACAAGTTTTCAGGGAGTTGTGATTGTTCGGAAACTACCTTTATGGAAACACGAGAATTAGTGATGAGTGACTTTGGTTAGGATTCTCGTCCATCTACCTGACAGAGCAAAAATTCCTTGCTAGAGGCAGCATGTTTGGAGGGCTTAGGTGAGCTTGATAAACTGGGCAACTAGATGACAATGTCATTAGGGACATAAATGAAAGAGTTCAAGAAAAGTCAACGTAATGATAATAGGAGACATAAATTACCCCGTCAGGTATTGGCTGGAATTCACTAAAGGAACTAAGGCTCTCTGTGGTACTTTATGGATTCGTGTATATATATGTAAATATGTGTTATGTCGTTAGTAAAAGGAGAGCAAATAGGCTTAGCGTGAATGGGTTGTTTGTACCAATTTAAATGGATTTTGGACATATTAATGTAAATATTCTCAGATGGCATAGAAAAAAACGAGGATACAAATTTAGCAAATAGTCTTCTCTCTATAGAAGCTAACGTGATTATGGAAGTGACATAGACTGATGTTGACAGAAATAGCTTTGGCATTTTAAGGTACAGTGTGCTGTTTCTGAAGTAAATTTTGGACACAGTGTATCATAGCCAGACATCTACCTGCTGCACCTGCTTGCCTCAAATCAGATATTTAGTTACCTAGTAATAGTGCATCTAATTTTCTCAAGGAAAAAAATTACATATATGAAACAAAAGGCTACTTTGAGACTTTGTAAAAGTTTGGTTTAATGAGTAACCAAGGTACCACTTTGTATGTACTTTATTCTGAAATACCATTGAAATAGTAATATTAGGCTCCCTTTGTTCTCATAATCTTTGGTTTGAAATACAAATGGAATTTAAGATGTTAGGTCAGTGGGTTTATTCGAGAAAGTAAAGTTTAAAGGAAGTTGTTCAGCAGTACTCTAGTAATACATTAGTGTTACAGATAAAAAGCATGTGTACCTTTACAAACCCATTTTTGGGTCTGAAGCAAATCATGGCTCAGCTGGAATTTAAGAGTGAGTCTGTATTAGGAAGTATATGCCCACAGTGGAATAGCTTTTTAACAATTTCCATCTTTGCAAACCTTAACCAGTTTACTTTCAGCTCAGTTGTATAAGGTAGAAAATGCATAGTTTTACAAACAGTCAAAGTGAGATTTAGAAAGCCTATGAAAATTATTAAAGATCTCAGAAAAGCCAGAGTCAAACCTTGGAGTTCTGTAGCTCCTGGTCTTGAGTATTTAAAACAGGCATTTCATTTTTATAGCCTGCAAGTTATTAAGTTATAAGTGAAAAAGTATACAGTAGTAAGGTCAGGTCTGTATGAGCATCTTTACTTGTATAATAACTGTAAACAGTAGGTTGTATTTATGTGATGGGAATAGAAATCTCATGATAAATGAAGCTGTAAATAGCCTGAAATCTCACTGGAAGTGGTTAGGTGGAAAATTAATAACAATTAAAATTTGACAAAGCACAAGTGGCAAATGAATTGCATTCCTTCTTCCTCAAGGAAGTAGTAGAGGAAATATGAATACCCGATGCAGAAACGTTTGCCAGGTCATTGAGTTTAAGAGAAGGATCAGGAGACCAGACTGCTGGAAAAATTAGGCTTGAATGCGTTGTTATGTGTATTTTAATGACCTCCAAATAGCTTAAGACTGCATTCAGAAGTAGAACAACCATATAAACAAAACTGTGGGGGTTTACTATAGTATCTGTAGACAAGAAGGAAGAGTGGACACAATTTATCTCTAGTGCAGAACAACTTGTAAAAGGGAGTGTGGTCCAGTGCAGGGTACGGAGCCAGGAGGATTGCGGGCTCCAATCTGTTCCGAGCCACCGATGCCGTCTGACCCGGGCAGGTCACTTGACTTCCTTGTGCCATTGTCAATCCAGCTGGAAAATTGGGTAACAAAAGCAGGACCTTGCTGAAAACCAGATGCTCCATCTGAGTTGAGCTGACCTGGATAAATAAATTACAAAACATTGATAGATACCACAGTAAAACAAAGATGGGTCTACAGAGTCAGCAAGGAAGAACGAGTAATGTGGGAAAGATCCAGCTGACAGTCTTGGTTGCTTGAAGAAAGCGATTTGTCTCCAAGTTTACAGGTGAAATAAGGAGCTCACAGGATGGACACAAAACTGGTTTATGACGGAAATTAGAAAATCAGGAAGACAATGGTGTCTAGAGTCAATGCTGCGTGAGACCTGGTTTCAAGTTGTTCAAGGTCTGAAAACAATAGTGGTCATTTATTGCTTATGGTGAAAATTTAAGTGCTAAAAGGCTCTCTAGAAGATGACCATCCTGTAATTCATAACCAGATATCTGGATGGGACCATTGGAGACTGCACGTCATTCACTGGTCTTGCTTTAGTGGTATATTTTAGAGCTTTAAAGGGACCCCATTTGAAATAGTATGGCCTTTAATTTATTTTCTTTTTTTAATTTCCATGAATTTACATCTCAGTCTTGGATCCCAAGTCCTTCAGAAGCATGTCTTACAGAAGTGAACTGCATAGGCTTTGAAACTAAACTAAACCAACAGGTTCAAATTTCGTTGGAGGCAGAGCTCTGTGTTAGAAAAAAAGATAATAGAACACATATTCCAGATCCCTGGGTTTCAAAAGTGTGACATAGGGTGCCTTTTTAAAAATGTTTGGCAGTGTGCTGTACAAGAGGAATGTATTTATTTCACTATTTAAAATCACTTTTCCAATATGTGTAAAAATGTAGAGTACGTGAATTTGATATGAAAAATGATCTTAATATTTTTAAGGAAAAAATCTCTGAGTGTAGTCTAATAAACAGGCCTTTGGAAATACAATTCAGAAAATTGAAGTTAATTTCTTGGCTCTGCTAATAGTTGTTGAGTGTCTTGGCATGCCATTTTGTGTCTTTTTACCTCCATTTCCCTATCTGGAAATTGGAAATAAGGATTTTTACCTCTTTTGTGCAGAGCTGCTGCTGAAGAACATCAGGTAAGAATTAGGGTCAAAGTAAAGCATGTGTTGTTCACATTTCATTGCGATGAACTAAGAAGCAACCTTATGTTATTATTTCATTGTGTTATTTATATTTTTGTTCCACTGACTGATGTGGATGTGACAGAAGAGAAAGAGCAGCTACATGTATGCTCATTAACTGGAGAAGGAAGGATGCTGACTACCACACCAGCACACTTGACTTTTTCTGGCAAAGCTACACATTAAGTGCAGTTCTGAAGGTCTTGAGACACTAGTTCAGCATGTGTTTTACCACATTTTAAGACTTACATAAACATTCCAAAACCACTGTTCCATAGTAGCTTTGGGTTGCATTTAAAATAGTTTGTTCTTTGGCCCCTCTGATACTCAGGATGAGGCAATGTTAACTTGA
>NW_008824986.1:16863263-16890325 GCF_000699105.1 Pygoscelis adeliae | reverse complement strand
ACTGGTTTCATCTTAATCACTGAGCCTTAAGGTGGCAGATAATTTTGGAGGCAGAAATATTGAAAAGCCACACCAATATTTACGAGAAAAAATATTTCCAAGAACCTGAAGTGTGGGGTTTTGGGAGATGTGTGCCAGAACCCAATGTCCAGCAAGCCATTAGTTTCCTGTCCTCATACTTAGTCTTGGCAAGAGAACTTTTTGTTGGAAGATGTGTTATTATGGCAGCAGTGGAATTGCTTTGAGAACCATCCAAAAACAATCTCAAGAGCTGTACAGAAAAATTCTAACTTCTCTGGACACAATAAAACTGGTATTTTCTAATTCTACAACCATGTGAAGACTTACCTGTCCTGTGGGCTGCTGTGTGTCATGCTGCTGGGTGGACTCCTTTGTTCTGGTCACCCGAGGAAGTGTGCGTGTTTCCTGAAGATATGCTGCGCTGTCCGACAGGCCACGGGAGCAAAAAGGGAGTGAAAAGTCAGAGGCAATAACTGAACTGAGTTCTTATATTTTAATATATTTATATGATTTTTTTCTACCTTCAGTATTAAGGCTGTTCTTATATCTTCTCCTATGAATACACCGAGTTGTTAACTTGTACGCATAATTAAGATTCTAAATACAAACATGCAAAATGCGAAGGTGTTTTTGCAGTTACAAGGCAGAGAGCTGTATTCGTTCTCAAAGAGCTGTATTCAGTTAGCGTCTCTGCCATAGGCATCCCAACTAATCCTGGTGAAATCACTCTGTCTCTGAGTCTTGCTTTTTCTTTGTAAGGACTAGGATAACAGACAGTTTCTCCAAGAGATGTCTGACATCTCTCCTTTGGTTTTCAGCTGTCAAGATCTGGAGTGGACTTTATCCAAGTATATTTTGTGATACCCAGGACAGTATTGCTCCTATCTTGTTTAAGCCTACCTTCTAAATCTTGTAATAGTTCCATTAGAGGAAAATGTCCTCTACTGGGAGAAATGCTGCCTAAAGCATCAAGCAAATACTGCCTTTGCCACTGCAACCTGGCAGTAACAATGGACTGTGAACTACAAAGGATGACATACTGCAATTAATTTGTGAATGAGCTATTCAAGATACTATCTAAGTGATTGGGGATGGATTTGATATCTTTGTATCTTTTAGCGTCGACAGGGATCGGTTTAGAATTGGACTTAGAAAAGTTAAAGAGGCAACGACGGGGCTATTCTCTTGTTGGCAAAACTTATTCTAATTTGCAATCATTTATGTCCCATCCTTTTCAAACCATCCACAGGGACTCCTATGCCGAATACACTAGGCTTATTAGTATGTCACAAGGTACCATGCCCAGAGTGGCTGTCCATAAGCAGCCACAGCAGAGGTGAGCAGTGTGCCATACGGACATCGCAGTACAATCATAGGCCAGTGGTCTGTCTGCGCTGTGGAATCAAATAAATTACAATAACTAGAGTTTTCAGCTTCGTTCATAAAAATCGGTTCTTACATAACTAATTGTGAGCCGTGAGGAGCTGGCCCTTCTCCTTGTTTCAGTCTGATAAATTGCCATAAGGTAAAATAAAATAGATTAATAACCAGGCACTGCTCTTCTAGGATGTCATGGGAATGTAATGCAGTTGCAAATGGGGAGGGCAGGTGGTCCAGACAACTGCAAATGGAAAGGTGTCAGCAAGACAGTCTTCTATTAAGAAGTGATGCATTTATGAAATGGTTTGAGGACCCCTATATTAACCCATAAAGCAACAGACACTCTCAGAGGGAATTGCCTTCTCACTGACTTTTGCCTGCTGAGCTGTATTTCCCCCCCTCGGTAGAAGCATCTCTCTTGTAATACATTTCTATACATTTCTGTCTGTGACAGTGAACCTTGCCATCTGCTATCAGAAAAATAGTAGAAAGACTGAAATGGGATGAAGTTAAAAAAAAAAAGAAAAGGCTTGCTGTAATTTCAAGGCACAGTAGTGATGGGTAGAGACTGAAACTGGCAGTAATCAAACAAATCAGAGATGAGGACTTCTAGGCCAGTCTGAGAATATCAACTTGTGCTGAAATGGTTTTTCTCAGGTGTGGGCTTAGGGAGAGAAAGCTGGGGTAAGTCCTCCGTTAGCATTACCTTGAATGGTCCAGCTGCTATGTCATGTAAGGGAGAGCTGCTGAGCTGCTGCCTGGCTCTTCCACAAGGACTTTGTTTTCCAGGGCAGCGGTTGTGGCTGCTGTAAGCATCGACCCTGTGCTTGCCAGTGCAGAGCATACAAAGCAAGTACAACTGAACTTGCATCCCGATCTGAAGCAGCACTGGTCTCATGGATGGGGAACCGTTTGGGGTTGATAAAGTTTCATCAGAAAGATTTCATTCCTGGCTCTGGTACAGCGCTAGGGAGAGGCTTTAAGCTGGCCAAACCCTGTGTCTCTGTTTCTCATCCAGCTGAACAAGACAGTGACACTTGTCTTACCACAGGAAGGATATCGAGGCCTTTGGCTGAAAGTCATGGGTGTGAAACTGCTCGTGTGCTGATATGTGAAGTTGGCTGTTTGGCCCTTAGCCAGCCGTGCACGTAAAGTCCCTTTGGAGACAGCAGGACTTAAACATATGCTGGAGTTTAAGCGTGTGCTGAAATGCTTTGTAAATGCAGGTCTTTGTGACTAACAATACTTATGTGATAGGATGATTAAGATCATGATGTCAGATATTTCTGAGAATGCTTTGCCTTTCCTATAAAAAAAAAATCTGGCTTCTGTGCCTCTACACTCATCACAATGTTATTTCAATGAAGTTTTTTTATATTTATAGTAAAGGCATGGCTTGCATGGCCTTAGGTTTTTATGGGTCTTCTTGAAGGAAGAATGGGAAAGGGGACAAAGAAATCTAATTCAAACACGGTATCTATTTGGGGGCTGAAAAGCAACTGTTGCATTGCTTAATAAGGAAAACTCACTCAAAAATACAGAGTTAATGATATTACTAGAAGCAGGTTAAAAAGTTGGTTACGGAAGCTGAGCTTTATAAATAAGAGTGAATTCTAAGCCGAGGTCTCTGAAATGCCAATTACAGTCACTTGAGTACATGGGGACATGCTGAGCTTTTGCTGGGAGAGTTAATGAGCAATTTCATAACATGCTATATATCACTTTAAGAAGACATGATAAATTGCCACTAATGGTATTGTGTGTATAAATGGGAGCTGGTTTTGCTCTGCATTTAGTTCTAGTGATTGGGTGGTACACCTGGAAAGACTTGGATTTTAATGGGGCTTTTTTAGCACTTTTGCACCTCGTATGTTCTGGATTATATATGATTGATGGCTTTGAATGTATGGGAAGGAAAGATATGTAGATCTTAATGCTTTTAAACCATTTGTTTTCCAGTCTCTGTAAAAGGCCTCTCTGTTTTCCGGGTAATGGTTTATACTTCTCAAGTAAACAGAAGAACGGTTCTGGGACTTTGCCTTTTAAAACTATAAATCCAGTGGTTTTTTTATAGGAGGGTCATTCAGTGCTCTTAAGAAAAGATAGCTATTTTCGTGCTAGTCATTAAAGACAAACAAGTAGGTGGTTTGGTAGAAGGATAATTTGATGCATGGAGTAGATTAAAAAAAAAAAAAAGAATCAGTTTGCTTTGCTTTCATTCTGGGCATTCTGCTAGTTCCCCTTTCATGCGGTGAGCAAAATCTCTTTCTCCCCTGAGTCACACCAGTTTCTTCACAGCCACAACCTTTCTGACTCCCCTCTCTCCTGCTGGACCCCGCCAGTGCTTACTTTGCCCAAAGGGGTTGCTGTTGAGCAGCGTTAAAGCATTCTCTTCTCCCCCCCTAACCTAGGGAGGGACAGACCCAAACTGGAAATCAAACCCAGGCTTCCCGTGTGGAAATGTAGATGTTAACTGCGGGCTGGCCCGGCGGTGGTGCTTTCTCCATGGGGACGGGCAGAGGAGACCCTTGGGTTATTTAGCATTGACACCCTGGTACAGGAGTAGTGTTTAGCTGTTGCTTGTTTTTAAGCATCCATACGAGCTTAAAGCCTAGCGAATCTCCTGCACATTTCTTGTGTGTGCAAAAACTGGTTCTTCTGAAAGGAAAACTCTTAACGCTGGCTAGAGCCGTGAGCGGTGCTGAGACGTTTGAGGCAGGCTTCTCCTGCAGCTCTTTCCACGTGCCTCAGTCCCGTGGCCTTTTGCCCTTCAAATCCTTGGGCAGATTTCAAGCTGATATTAGCGGGAGAAGCACAAACTAACTTTTCCTGCAACGTAGTTTAATACCGCAGGGTTGAAAGGCAAGTGCATTAACCCCTGCTGCCCCATGTTTTAATATATTGCTAATTGCCACTTGTTCCCTGTACTTTGTCACTTGTACCTGAATTTTTCAAGGTACAAGTTACCTGTGCTGTTATTTGTTATCCTAGGACTGAAAGTGCATAGATGAGATGTAAAAATCCACACGCTTTTATTCACTGTCTTAAGCATTTCATGTATCTGTTGTTCAGGAGCTAGACTGATATTCTTTAGAATAATAAAGCATAGCTTAGCCTATATTTCTCAGTTTCATGTCCCTATGTCTTTCATTGTCAGGTTGAAAGTCCAACTGGGGAAAGAGATTAGATGACTTTACAATGTTCTTGCTTTTTAAATGCTTGCTTGTTAAAATTAAATTTCTGAGTGATTACACTAAGGTACTTTGCGCCTCCCTCCCATACCTCCTTATATTTAGTTTCCATTCTTTGCAGGTATTTAATAAAACCGAAAGAGAGATGAGGCTCCCGTGTGTTAGGTACGGTAGGCCAGGGTCGTGGAGGCAGGTGGGTGTCCAGCTAAATGCCATCAGGAGTTAACATTCCTGTGCATCTTCGTGACCTGATCGCACTGCGCAAGCCCACGACAAGAGTCAGTCCCTGTTCCCAACACTTAACAATGTCCCCGGCAAGAGAGAGACATCACGACCCCCATGTTGTGAATGACACTATTAAATGACTTCTCAGACGTGTGTCAGAGCCGGGGCCAAGCCCAGTTCTCCAGAATTCAGATGCAGTGCTGTAAGCGCAAGACCAGCTTTTCTGGCATCAGAGGAAAGCTGGGTTTTCTGCCAACTTGTGAAATTATTTGTTGAAAAAATATTTTAAGATAACATAAGTGTAGAGAGTGTGTATTAAAAGAAACTTAAGTTACTAAGCCACTAGAGTAACATGAGTAGAAATGAATATGTGCAGAAGTGTATTCTACCAATTTTTGCTTTCCTCTCTGATACTTAGATTTAAAGTGTGATGCTACTACCTGCTTGGGTTTAACTACAAAGTATAGATGCCCAATTTAGCTTTCTACTGTTATAGAAAACAATTAAATGCTAGGAGAAATGCAAAAGAGAAAAAAATTAACTTTTGTAGCTTGATAGCTTACATTTAATAAAACAAGTGATTACTGATAGTGCTTTGGAAATAAAAGGCAAATTTGCTACATTTTTATTTTAAAGTTGAAATATTCCTGTTGTGTAAGACAGCACAGTGAGGGTTTGTCTAGTATATCTTTTTTTCATGTTTTTTAGTATGCTGATGCAATGGAGGAATATTTTTCTGTGAATTAAATGATATCCATATCATCCCAATTTAAAGGTAGTCATATCTGATAGAATGCACTGGTACCCAGCTGTGGTTTTGTTTTCAGTATATATATGTGTTTGTTCCCTTTAACTCCTAGCACAGGGAATCTGTGCTTGTAGCAATCTTTTTATTGCATTGTTTTATATCTTTTTAATACTTGAGAGTATGTTAGCATCACTTGTAAAGAGTCATGTCTTGAAATCTTGGGAGCCTAAATACTTTGGATCTGGGCATAAGGAAAGAAAGAAATAAACCTATGTTTGTTGGGTAGCGTGTCTTGGTTGTACTTCCAGGTTCCTTAATCAGGCAGACAACAGCTACCAGGTTCTGTTTGTAATATAGCTAAGGATCATTACAAAGTAAAAAAAAAAAAAAAAAAAAAAAAAAAGCTACATTGCAAACTTGCTAAAAAAAAAAAAAGGCTGCAGAGTACTCTTAACTGAGCAAAAAATGTTCCTCACCCCTCTTGGTGTGCAAAAAGATTCCCTTCAGGGAAAGCAATAGAGACTTGAAGCGACAAATAGTGGGACTGCATTTGAAAGGGCAGTTATTGTCTCTTGGGCTGTTTGGGGTTTTGTTTGTTTGTTTGTTTTTGAGAGGAAGAGGGTTTGAGAGTGCACTGGAGTAACTATTACTTGTTTAATGAAAATTGCAAAAAGGTACATTAAATATAGTTATTTAAATGTTTCTGTTGACTTCAGTAGACAAAAATCTGGATGGAAATGCTTTTGAACAATCTAAACTCTCTCAATATAAATATTGTGAATGATATGTCAAATGTCCCATACATGCTGTAGTCAGATTCAACAATGTGGCCCAATTATGTGTTATCCTGCACTTCAATCCTCCTTGTGGACTTTTTAGTGCAAAACTTCTTTCATATCCTTCCCCAAGGTATTTTGAGACAAATATGCTTGCTTTTATTCAAAATAATGTATCTAATCTATCCAGTATTTAGGCAGAATGTCTTATCCACATTTGGCAATTTATCCTCAACACCCTGTGTTCAGGGATATTGTTATTCTTTATTTCAGATAGGGTTTTAGCACAGTATGGACATTGCCTGTCCAGGATTTCATAGGCACACTTGAGCACCCTCTGCCCGCACAACAGATTTGCTTGGGCTGAGAAATCTTCATGTGGAAAATAGGATAATGGTAGTCTGTATGGTGTTGAACCCCAACCTCGTGAGTCCCGAAGAGAGTGGAAGTGTGTAAGGAGGGCTGTGAAACGCCTGACTGATGTGAGCTTGACGTTTTCTCAGAGCACAGCAGAGTGGGCTGCCGAAGATCACGTAAAAACAATCCAGAGTGACCTCCTCGGTGTCAGGTTGCACATTGTCTGCAGAGTCAGGAACTGAACCCAGCTCTCTTAAGTGTCTCAACTGCTCTGAGTAAATCAGTTATTTCTTCCATAATACATTTAAACACATACTCTGTACCACAGTTAAGCACAGTGAGAAACCTTACCTCTTTTTAAAAAAAAAAAAAAAAGCCTAGGAGTTAGCTTAGGGAAGGGGGAAGAAGCAAGACAGACAACTTGCAATCCAGCCCTCATATGAAAGTTGCCCCAGGCAATTTTGTTATGTCCATGAAAGCATATGATATTCATTGCATGGGCCCATCATTAATGCTGACTCTCTGGGAACCTGTCTTATGTTGTTTCCACTTGGGGCAGGTTAGCTAGAAAATTGATCCGATTTTATTAAAGAGTCATTTTCTTTGCTATCTGGCAGTGGTCTCTGAAAAGATGTTTTGTCATTTTAACACTTGGTGATTGCTCTAATAGGATCTCAGAAGTCTGATGCCCAAATTGAGTTTCACACACAAAACTACTTTGTGGCTGTTTTTGACTCCCAGCATGGACAGTTTAAAATAGAGCTCAAAGGATCCCTCCCCGTTTATCCTGCAGGTGAAACCATTGTTTTTATTCACATTCCTGTAATTAAAAATAGAATACATATATATATTTACAGAGGGTTAGTTATCCACCCTTTTTTTATATACATTTAACTATAAACAAATAGTGATATTTAGTGTATGGATCACGATTTCTCACAGTTGGCCACTTTGCTTAGTCTTTGATGCAATCATCATATTCACTGGTAGTAAATACTCTCTTATTCTCAGCTCTTACTCTCCCTGGATAGAATCTGTCTTCCACCCAGACTGAACAAGTTTTGAACAAAAATAAAAAAAGAAGAAATCCTATCTCTCTTCTAGTTTGGGGGAGTAAGGCCTGTGTGTAATAAAGAAGCAACTTTATTTTGCTTAAAGGTTTTTTTGAAAATTCCCACTTAGCTGCCTATTGATCAAAGGATAGTGGTTTAGTCAGTCTGATGGCTTAGAGGGATAAGATCTGTGAGAAAGAATCTTGCCTCTGACTGACTTGATTGTGTAGGCAGTAGGGGATTCCTTCTAGTGCTTTAAAAAAATAATATATATATATAAAAAATTTGTCTTTTGGAGAAGTCATAGTGAGAAACAGATTTTAGGACAGAGCAGGTAGAGGTAGAGGTTGTAAAAACATTCTCAGAACATGTTTCTTTAAAATTATCTGCCAACAAACCTTTGTAACAGCAACCTGATATTCCCCAAAGCCCAGCAGCTGAGGCCAGATGTTCATTAGTGATGTGAGCAGAGGCCACCATCAACTGGGGTGAAGTCAGGATGGAGCCTAGTGTGAGAACTGTGTTAGGATGTGGCCTGGGTTTGTGTGAAAGCTCTGGTCCAGGAGGAAAACTTGCAGCCTGTAGCTGTTGGTCTTGGTGGTACTGCCCAGGATACCGTGTGAAGTGAATCGACAGGATGCTCTGTGCCTGTTACGGGCGTGCTGAGCAGAGGGGGGGGGGGGGGGTGATGTGCTGAGGAAGGAGCCTTGACACGTTCTTCCAGTCACCCTTGGGACCTACAGTAGGTTAATGAACAAAAAACAAGGCAAGGGAAAAGTATGGATGCTGTTCCTTAACACAGCTGCCCTTACACCCACTGAGTTCTCTTTTAGGTTGACTTAGTTTAATTTGAGAATTCAGGGCTCAGACCCCCGTTGCAAAGCAATGTGCTGAGCTGTGGCTTATGGTCTACCTTAAATGCAGACTAAATTTTTTTTAGTTTAATAAACTAATTAAATAAATTTAAACAAGAGTCAAACAGATTGCACATTTCTAGCTTCAAATTTTGCACCAGTTGAACTTGGTATTAATTTTTGGTAACTAAAGGCAGCATCTTGATTTTTCAGAAACTTCCTTGGGGAATGGTCTTGGAACTGTCTTTCCTGCCCTAAATCCCTCTCTGGTTACACAGAAATCTGGCAAAGATCCTGCAGATGTGTGAGGTTTCATTCCTTTTTGAAAATTCTTACCTTTTTCACTCTTAACTTGAGATTGGCTATAGAGGAAATTGAAGTCAATTTTTAATACACAATACTCAGGACATGGCAAAGATCTTACATCATGTGAAGTGCTGAATCAGACCCTACACCCCTTTCTCCTAGACTTAAGTTTCTACACAGCATGTCTGAACAAATGAATTTGTTGGGCAAGCACTTTGAGCCAGTATGTCTCCCTGAATCCTACCTCCCTTTTGCTGGGGGGCTGCAGAAGAAGGCTGCATTTGAGCAGAGTGCAGAATGGCATGGAGACAGAGGGTGCTCAGCCTAAGCAAGCCAGGCTCAGAGGAAGCTCTGGCTGCAGCTTCCCAAGTGACTGTGCTGAAGTTATTCCGAAGTGTAAAATTATGGTTGAACGTACTTTATAATAACCATGTCCTGAAATAATTTGAACAGACACTGTTTTAAAGACTTGAGCATTATAATTTGTATTTACCATGGAAGTTTTTCCCCTCTTGCAAATTATTCTAAATGTTTCCCAGGTTGCGGGACACATTGGTGATGTTATTTTCTTGTTTTGTTTCGCTGGCTGTCTCAAAGCGTAGAACGTGCACGTTACCTCCCATAATTCAAGATCTGTCATAAGCAGGTCTTTAGCTAAATTTCCATCTTTGGTTGATTGATGTTTTTTGTTTTGCTCTCTTTTTAAGGATAAGGGAAGCTATACTGTATGTGGGTATTATAATCACAGCCTGTTTGTCCTTTCTGTCTACCAGCTCCCTTCAACCCTTCGAATATTTTTAATCTATCTTATGAAAGAGTCGAGCACTTTACTGGCCCTTGAGCATGTAGCATACGTTCACAGCAAAGGCATCTGAATGACCCCGTGGCGATCCTCTCTGTGACTTCTCTTTTGCAATCCCGTCGGCACTCTCACAAAATATGGCCAGAAATGGAAAATTGCAGCAATGCGGTAGCAGCCTGCAGCTTCTGTGTGGTACGGAGCTGGCTGCAGCAGGCTATAAAATATGATCCTTGTGTTTCAGATGATCCTCCCTCCCTCTTCCTCTTTTGTCAGTTTACTTGGAAATATGAATTTATGTGCATCAAGACAATGCAATACTATAGGTAAAACTTCCAGTCAGTCTTATGCACCAGTCAGTACCAGAATTTTAGCTTTATATTCCTCTAGGCATGTAGCTCACCGTGCAGCAATATTTTCCCACTGCAGTTATCCATTAGCTTAAGACTTTCATAACCCAGGAGGACACTTAAATCTCTCTTCAATCATTATGCCTCTGAACACTTTCCCCTAATGTCTTGGCTTTCTTTTGGAATCTTTTGTCTTACAGTTTTTATCCTACGTTTACCTGCATTGAATTGCATTTGCCATCGTACAAGAATTTTCCTGAATTACTCTAACCCTGTTTATTCTCGATGGTTAAGGTGATACCATGTGGGGAGATAGAAAAGTATGTGCTGTACTCCTCAACCGTATGTCAGATGCAGAGAATGCTGAACTTAGTGCACCTCGGCTTTCTGACTGCCCCTGTGTGCATCTCAATACAAAGCATGTGGGGATCCCCCAAAGCTTTGGTGTCTAAACGCTGCTGAGTCACACTCTCCTTCATTTTTGCTTCCTGCTGCCACAGACTGTCTCGCTCCTTAGCAAGGGAGAGGATTGCAGTGGCAGGAACCAGCCTGAACCGTGCCGACAGATCCAACAAGAAAGCAAAATAGGGAGGGTAGTGCCAGCAGGGCACTGCGTACAACTGCACCCACGGGGCTTTGCGTAGGCTCTCTAGCATAGATGTTGACCTGAAAACACTTTCAGAAATCGTCATTAAAGTCATGTGGATTTGCTTATGCATAATCTTTTTTTAAAACAACAAAACAGTTTGTGCTGTCTCCAGGATTCATAGGAGCCAGCTATTTCAGAGTGTTATTTACTTTTATGATGTTTATCTTTCGCCCACTGGTGGGTGTGAACATCACTGGTTTTACAGTGTGCAAAGCAACAACCTAGGACTATTTTTGCATCGGACTTTTTTTGCCATTTTAGTTTACACAAACTTTTCTTTTAAGGATCCCTCAGAGCTATAAAAACAATATAGCACAATCTGATGCTTCACAGTTAAGAAGAGGAAATTAAAACACCCTATGTTTTTCATTTTAGAATTAAGTACTATGTGAAGTAACGAGTGAATGCAGCTATTTAAGGCATAAAGTATGAATGATTTCAAGTATTTCATTCCAATCACTTTTCTCTCCCATTTTTGATTAATGAGGCAATGTAAAAATAGAATAAACCTGGCATTTTAAATCAGGGATGAATTAAATGAAAACCTAATAATTTAGAGTAGCTTACTCATCTCTCCGTAAGTGTGGATATTACTTGACATATAGTATGCATGTATCATCCTTTTCCTATGATTTATTTTTAATTGTTTAGCTTGAAATTATTTTCTTCTTCCTCTCCCCTCAGCCAGGTGAGAGCTCCTATTCACTATAATTCACTGATAAAGGTGCTTTACATAGCCAATACTTAAAATTCTTGTACAGCCATAACTTTATCTTCTTAGAAGTGTGGATTTTTGTTCGTGATTTTTTTTTTATTTAAAAGTAAATTGATACTCATTAAGAGCTTATTTAGTGTCTGACCCTTTATTTGAAGGGCATGTGCCTATGAGATTGTTAAATATACAAGTGTCCTGAGAAACTTAAATTCTGTGCATAAGAATAAAGACATCGTTAGCTGATGTTACTTTGCCTCTGACCTGCAGAGTAGAAAGTTAGAATCAAGTTCTTTGTCTGGTGGAGCATTAGCAGCCATCCTTGACATTGCAAAGATGTGCTTGCTGAGGGAAAGTTCCTTGTGTATTATGCTGTTTACCTAAGGGTTATATTCAAGACACTCTCTGAACAGCTAGGATGATTATTGAAAATGCCTTATAGTAACTTCCAGCCTAAGTTGATCGATATTGGTGCACAGCTTTACATGGGAGGGAGGGAGCTATTTAAACACTGAGAGCCTCCGGGATAGCAGCGAATTAAAAAATAATGCAGAACAAATATGTTGAAGGGTTCAAGAGAGAAGAATATCTTGTCTCTATGCAGGCCAAAAAAAAAAAAAAAAAAAAAGTTGTTAAATTGCAGCAGAAAACCCATTTGAATTCTATTAATAAATATACAAGTGTCCTGAGAAACTTAAATTCTGTGCATAAGAATAAAGACATCGTTAGCTGATGTGACTTTGCCTCTGACCTGCAGAGTAGAAAGTTAGAATCAAGTTCTTTGTCTGGTGGAGCATTAGCAGCCATCCTTGACATTGCAAAGATGTGCTTGCTGAGGGAAAGTTCCTTGTGTATTATGCTGTTTACCTAAGGGTTATATTCAAGACACTCTCTGAACAGCTAGGATGATTATTGAAAATGCCTTATAGTAACTTCCAGCCTAAGTTGATCGATATTGGTGCACAGCTTTACATGGGAGGGAGGGAGCTATTTAAACACTGAGAGCCTCCGGGATAGCAGCGAATTAAAAAATAATGCAGAACAAATATGTTGAAGGGTTCAAGAGAGAAGAATATCTTGTCTCTATGCAGGCCAAAAAAAAAAAAAAAAGTTGTTAAATTGCAGCAGAAAACCCATTTGAATTCACTATTAATAAAGTGAAGGTGAAATTTTCCCTAGGCCAAAAAAGGGGGGGGAAAAAAAGCAAACCCAACAAATTGTAGTGCTCTTTAGTGTAGAGAGAAGCTAAGAGTTATCTGCACACGTCCTCCCATAGAAAGCTTATCTTCACTGCAAGTCTCTGAGAAGTTCTTGGTCTGTGACTCTGCACTAAGCCCCCCGCTGGGACTCATTCTCCCTCCCCAGTGCAGGCAAAATTCAGAGATACTTATTTCTATGCCAGGAACACCAGAGAAGGAAAACCTCACTTCTTTCACCGTCTTAGAACATAGAACAATCTAGAATGGAAGGATCCTAGCACCTGAAAATGATGCTCCCCCCCACCCCCGAACATGTAATAATTAAACGGTAAATGTTCCAATGTTTTATTTTGATGCGTAGAATTTTGCCAATGTTCAGATGATCTGTGACATTTTAGATGCCCTGATGGAGAAGGTGGGCATTGTTCTGGTTTGTTGGTTGGAATGTGAAGAGAGGAAAGGGAAGCAGTGATGCTGCAAAAAAGACTTCCTCCTCTCTCCTTCACAGAATTTAAAAATGAAAGATTCACAGAAGTCTTGTGGCAGATGATATCCTAAGAAACTGGAAGTCAGGAGAGATATCTTTGCCACTAATTTTTTCTGACTTTTGCAAGAACCATAACCTTCCCGTGTCTCCATTCCCTGTCTGTAAACAATGTCTTTGGTTTTGTCAGTTCATAATGAAACCATCAGGCTGCAGTGTTGCATTCACATGATGGTTGACAAGATAGAGGAGGATACAGGAGGAGCTGGTGGGAACAGCCTGACAGAAGGGCAATGGGGGAAGGGAAGAAATGGGATTGTATCATGGAAAATGGGAAATAGGTTGATCTCTTCCGCAGAGTGGAAGATGAAGATGAAAACCTAGTTTCTAATGGAGGGACATGGGAAGCAAATTGACTCACTGAAAGATCTTTGCACATGGAGTGAAAAGTGCAATGCACCTGTAAAGCCTAGTGGTGAAAAATCTTTCCTGGTGTGTGTGGTTAAAATGATGTAGGCAGAGGAGGCTTCAACTACAGAGCCAAACAGGATGGAAACAGGATAGATTCCTCTAGTAGGTCACTTGTTGTTAGCTTTCAAAATTTAAAGGAGTTTGAAGTACTTGGCATCCTTTTTTATCAGTCGTTTGGCATGTGTGTGTTAAGGAGCAGACTGAACTTCCATCGTTGCTGAGGGTGAGATGGGAAAGTAATCAGTGTATAACTCACTGTTACTTTAATGTTTACTGCTTTGTTTTAGCTGTGTTTGTGACTGATGGGGGATCACTGGGAAAGAAGTGATGACTCTTCATGTGAATGTCTCTTAAATATAATTCCAGTACAACTCTGCTTACCATGCTGTGCAGAAACTCTGCAGTTTTGTAGGAAAGGTGGAGCTCTAAGAACAGTCATGGAAATGCTTTGCAGTGTAGAATACTTTTTTTCTTAAATCAAGTTAGCAACCTGTCTGATTGTTGTACCACGATGGAGAAGGGATTCTGCGGGGCCCAGGAAGGGGTGGATCCAGTTCCCGCCTGCACTAACCGACAACATCAACTGCTGCCCCTGACTTGGGAAACATATTTTAAGAAGTCTCACAACTGCAGCACAGGACTGTAATTTTGCTTTGTGACTCACGCTGAGATATAGTCCCTGCGTGTCTTTGTGTCTGGGCACCTAATAAAGCTCGGGCCACACCTGTTTATTGATGCAGCAAAATGGCAGGGAGCTTATTTTTATATCATTTATTCTGATGAATGCCACTTATAATCAACACCTCCATGAGGAACTGGCTTGTGTGCAGAAATGCTCTTTAATTGAAGGGTGCACATCAGCAGCGCAATGTGGTCCCGGTGCATTTATCTCATGAAAGCCAGAACCATTACAGTTACAGAATATCAAATGCTTTGAATGGATCTTATTTATTTTATGATTTCTATGATCATATATTTCTTTTGATGATTTTCAAGATCATTCTTGTTTGTAAAAAGTGGAACGTGGTCACTTCAGAATGAGAGAATTAATTCTGTGAGGGGCCCAGATGACAATTTCGGGAAGCGTTCCTGTCCTACAGAACATACAGGTCACCATGCTTTTCTGATGAGACAGAAAAACGACTTGCAAGAAGCTGTTAGGTTAATTACTCTTTAGAAAAGGGGGTTAAATTCTAAGAAGTGTGCAGCACTCTGTTGATAGATTGATGACTGCTGGCAGATTAAAACAACAAAAATATTTTGGAAATGATCCCCCCCTTTTTTTAAACAACACAAGAAATTGGACCTGTGAATTTTGACAATGTCTTTTGCGCTGGCAAGAGTCAAATGTGCATGAAATGAAACCGCATTTTAATGCATCATTTTGAATTAGAAATGAAGGAACAATTTTAAAAATCAGTAATAGAATCGATGGGATGGTCACTTAGTTTTTTTCACAGACTGTGGCATAGAGCTTAGAGGATGCTTGCAGTCTGTTTTGCCCAGAGCACCTTATTTTCAAACTGAGCTGTATTCAACTGGATCAGAAGCACTGCCTATTTTTAGTGCCCAGTGCTAACAAATTCGTCTTCAGACCTCTGTTTACTCAATTATTGTTGTCAACATTTTTGTCTAAACATTTTGGTTTGGTTTTTGGCAGAACACAGTTTTCCCCCCACCCACCCCATAGCATTAGAGGTACGTGTAGTGCTTGCAGAACACGCTGTATGTGCATGTTGCACATTGTGGCCAACATAGAGCTTATGGTCATCAATCATTCGATTGTTCTTTAAACACTGTTTTAACAGGCATTCGTTGTATAAATGGATCAGGTTATTGACCTTTGCCAGCAATTGCTTGCTACATGTCATCATGGCTTAATGACATTATCAAGGAACATATTCTGTATTGTAGATACTTTAAAGGGTTCATGCATTGTCTCTCACTAGGACACATGGCTGGCTAAAGTACCTTGAATTAGCAAGTTATTTGATGTCATTATTAAAATATGCAGAGCATTTCCAGCTACTTACAGAATAGGAGAGTGAAATACTTCTCTTTTCTACAAAAGCAAAGCCCAGGAAGAAGAGTTGTTTGTCATATTGGAATACTTGTTTTGAAATCCTGCTTCTTTTCTCCTTTACAATTTAATCTTCTACCTAGAATAGAGTAGTGCAGTCCTCTGAATATCCTGTGAAAATTGTTTGACTGGTCTGCAGAGCTCCAGCTGCAACTCCTCCATTTCTAGGAATACTATAGATCTAATTGGCACTATTAAATCATTAGAGTACATAATAGATGGAACTTCTGACTAAATCAACTATGTTTTTAATGAAGATAAGAGTTTTTAAATTAGAACGGATACAGCATTCTTTCTTTATTTGTATGGGGTGGGAAGGTTGTTAACTGTAATGGCTGATTCAATTTAAATGAGGGAAAGTAGCCAGTATTCTATAAATTTTCTCTTCTAGTTAAAATTTAAGGTGGTACTGACTTTTCAAATACCAAATTGTGAAATTGAACTATTCAGCTGACTATTTATAAGTTTTTCCAGTACATAGATGTACTGTGCTTTCTGTGGCTCCTCATGTCACAATCTTAAAGTTGATTTTCTGTTCACAGGAAAACATACGCATATCACACAAATTACACAGTCTTAGAATCCTATTTTTTCCTTGTTCATTGCATTAAAATTCAGACTCTGCATGAATCAGAGAGAGAGAGTTCTTAAAAGCTTTAAAATGGGTATTAGTCAATAAATCTTCATGCCATTGCTAGAAAACAATTAAGTAGCATTACTTTCACTTTATAGTGGAGAGAGACTCTCGGAAGCGTTGGTAGCCTGCAGAATAGATATGGCCAAAATGCAAATGTTACCCTGTTGTTCTGTAGTCATTCCTCCTCTAATCCAAAAACTTTTGTTGTACAGTGTAAAGATCTTGCTGCTGTATTACTCCATTACATATTAGTCTTAGTCTTTGCTTTTCTCCTACTGGTTGTTTGAGATCCTGTTCTTCAATATTCTAGATTCCTGTCCCTACATTGTGTTTTGCTCATTAATATATTCCAGTCAGTTCTTTAATTTTTGTATTATTTTCCTTTCCATTTCTATAGCAAAATATCATCTCATGTAATTTAATTTTAATGGTGCTTATTACCAAGTTTTCCCGATGCTTAATTACCAGTTTTCCAGTGAAAAGCTGGAATATAAAGCACAAGGGATGGTCTTGAAGAAAAGTAGGATTAAGGTCAGAAGTAGTGAATTCTTACCCTTCTTTCTGACTTTGTAAGGCTCTAAGTTAGTTACACCCTTCTTTTGTCAGCTTCTGAGCTGAAAAAAATGGTAATAAGACTTTTTACTCCCGGGAATGTTGTGGAGATCTCTGTATTAATAGCAACTCCACATTTTCATAGATTTTAAAATTTGGAAGGAAAACAATAATTGTTTGTCCAGGCATTCTGCATTGAGGCTGCAGAAATTCAACAGTTAATTCTGGAATAGAGAAAGTATTCCTACCACACGACTGTAAACCAGGTGTAACTTCAAGGAAGGAGGGGCAACAAGCAGGTATAAAACTGGTGCAGGGAGGAGAATCAGGACATAAAAGCACTATTTGAGAGTTTCTTCTAAGTAAATCTCCTCACAGCAGTCTCCATTCTTTTTACCAGGGTTACATTTGATTTCTGGCTTTGACAGCTCTCTGTTGGCAATAGGTTTCATAAATGTCTAATCCAGCTGGATTGTTCTGTCTTCACATTTCCTTCCTACATCAATAGTGTATACTATTACCAAAAAAAAAAAGAAGGGAAAAAAAAAAGAAAAAAAAGAAAAAAAAAGAAAAAAAAAGAAAAAAGAAGGAGAGAAAAAGCTGGTTGCTTCCATTACGGGATTTAAGATAAAACAGAAAATATAATCTTAATAATTAAAGCCATGAAGGCTGTGGTGGTGTTTTGTTTTGTTTTGTTTTTTCTTGTTTTGGGTGCGGGGCAGGGGGGGAGCAAAACCTCACAACGCATCCTTAACATCTTCAAGATAGATTCAGAGCTGTGATTTCAGCACCAAGACCTAACAAACATCGCATACAAAGTGCAGTAAATGCAGTATTCATAAATGTATATGCTCTTTGTGACTTCATGTCAGCAGGGTTCTGTAGACCCCCATTTGTATCAAATAAACTTCAAATGATAAAGAATACGTGCCAGCCAGGGACGAGTATCACTTTGAATTGTTCCTTGTGTATCATAGCTGAAATGGGAAACATGGCTGGCTTCCCGCTTGTCAAGAGTGAAAAACAGGCACGTTTTCTGTAATTATGAGTAATAGTGTCAATTTAATAAATTATTCACTCATGACAACAGGATTTACATTCTATTTGCTGATAGCTTGTGAGGGATAGTGTTTGTTTTAGGAAGGTAAAATCTGACACTAATGCAGTGTACATTGTAAATCCCTATGTCACACCTGCACTGCAACAGTGAAGACAAGTGCTGATAACTTGTTTCTTACAGTATCTTCCTCCTCCATCATGGATGATACTCACATGTGCTGGCTAGTTTTGTGCTATTGCTTATCCATTCTGGGACTAGACATTTAGAAATTCATCTAACACAAAGGTTTGTGGTTGTGGCTGAGATTTCCATGGACTTCAGAAGAAATTATGATTGCACGGTATATCGATGGACAAGAGAAGTCGGATCAGAGATTGCAGGAGCCTGATGAAGTGATGAGTTGTTTATGCTCAGCTCCTCGCAATCATGGCAACACGGGAGAAAGTGCAGAAATGCTTGAGTAAAAATCTAACAAGTGAATGATATCTGAGCTGAGAAGGGAATTAACATGCTGATAGCAAATGGGAGAAGTCAGACCATGAAGGGATTGGCTATGGAAGAAATGTAGCTATTGTTTAAGGTTGCTGAACTGGGAAGAGGCAATGGCATGACTAGAAAGAAAAAGAAGACCGGTGTGATGCTAAAAAATGGTGTTTGTAGCAATGTTCTGCCTTACTGTAGGTGGTACATAGATTTTTGTCAAGGCTAGAGAAAAGGATGTAATAATATAAAAAAAGAGTGAGAGCCTAGAAGAGAGTTTTAGGAAGGTGACTGGATGGGACCAGTCTGTTTCCTATCGTTGTCATGCAGAAAGAATTGGACAGCTTGCCCAAAAATGAAGACTGAAAAAAGAGAGCTGAGTAAAAAAAGGTGTTGAGGCTGGATGGAAAAGAGGATGATCATGTTGCATGTCATGAGAATAGATGGAGTGGAGACGTGTTGTGGGGACAAGGAACTGCTGTGTTGAATTTGAGTTGAAGGCTAAGCAATGAGAGAGATGGGAGAGGAAATAGCAGTGTAGCAGAGAGGGAAATTTGTCAGTTATTAAATAGGAGCTGAGTTTGTGCATGAGGTTGTCCAGGCATAAATCAACTGCTGACTACTGGGGAGGAAGGGAACCAGAACCAGAGCCTTACGCAGCCCTCGCAGAGAGGGCAGGATCCTGGATGCCAATGGAGGAGGAGATTTCAAAAGGGAAAGCATGACCAGTTGTGTCAAAGGCACATGTGAACTCTCATCATCCACCAGCTTCTCATCTGGGAAGCTTCCCTGTCCCTCCATCCATCCTTGTGTTAAGCAGAGGAGCTGGCTTTCGCCGTGTCAGTAGGAGCAAGCCAACACTCTGGTTTGGGGTGGGATTGTTTTCAAAATGCTACTTATCTCCTACATCGTCTCTGGGTTTGGGATGATAGATTTCTAAGAGGAATACCCACGTGCACCCAAGGTTGAAGTGATAGTTTGAAGTTGAATGGGAGGCACCAAAAAATTCTGATCATTTGCTGTAAGATGTCCTAGTAACAGAAGCTAAGCAGTATGTGGGCCCTCGCTTCTTTTAGTGGAATTCTAGTAGAAATATTATTTACGCCTGTTTTACAGGTAGAGTAAATAGGACAAAAGAAATAAGGTGACTTGCCAAAAAATCAAACAAGAGATCTGTGGTCAGCTCACAGTCCCTTGCTTGTAAGTACTCTGTTTTATTTCTTTGTAATTCAAAAGCAATTAAAACAATAAAAAGAAATTAAATAAAACCTAGCATGTCTTCAGCAATTCCTTTGCTAAAACTTGTGATACGATGTAAAAGAAGCTGAGGCTTTCCTCCTTGATAATACATCAAAAAATCGTTAAATTTTTCTTTTTCCTTAAGTAGGAATAATATTTAATTGTCATCTAAACTGCTTCTTTAAAATCCCATTGTTTTACCCATAATAATCCAAGAACATTTAATAAGTCTTAAAATATTCATAACACACAGAGATCATTACTCTTGAGACCTTTGTACAAAGCGGTGAAGTGTGTTAGACATATGGCAGAAACCTCTTCATTTCTTATTTCTTGCTATGATTATATGAAAGAAAGGAAAATTCTCTGTTCTTTTCCCCATTGCAATCTGCATGCCATTGTTTTATCTGTTGTGGGCCAAAGTCATCTCATACACATGTTCACTGAAGAACACGGAGTTAATCAGGCTTGAATTTAGCTCAGTAAACATAAGCACAGTACTGGTAAATTGCTGTTTTGTTTCAGTTTTCCATACAGTATTTCAGATAACAAAAAAGAGGAAATAATTTATTTCTATATACCATATGACTTTAACAGCCCAAACTGTGTTGCATGACAGATGCTGGTACCTACTTTTTATATGATTGGTAATTATCTAAAACCGTTAATTGCTGTGGCATTGAGTATTAAGAAGAAAACAAAGAACAATTGATATGTCCTGCATTGGAAATGTATCATAAATATCAGAAGCCTTTGTCACAGTACTGGCTGTATGTAGAGAGGATGAACAATTTTGTTTTAATTATATTTCAGTGTGATTGTCTAAAGTCAAGTGGAACCTCCATGGATTATATCTAAAATAAAACTGTGGTTACAGTATATGGTCATAATCCCCAGATCTGTTGTGTCGAAATGACAGTATAATGAGTAGAAGTTAAAATGTCCTCTGCTTTCAAGTCATCATGGTTGTCATTTGATTAAATAATAGTGCATTCTGTTTGATGTCTTGGCTTTATTATGCAGAAGCACTTCAGTATATGTGTCCTACCTTTGTATTATGTGCTCCTGGCAGCCAGGTATCCATATAGGTTCTTGTTTACACACCTGCAATGGATACACTGTACGTTTAGCTTGCATATGTGCTGCTTGAATATGAAATTTTAATTATTCCTCTTAATTATGGTGCATTCACCAAAAAGAGGGAAATCATTGGTCAGGTACAAAAAGAAACTGCTTAGTATTTGAAGGAATTTGATAATTTTGTTGTAGTTCGTAGCTTGGCAGGTGGTAATAATGCTATGCCAGCACTGTCAAAATATGAAAATTAAAGTGACGATGGGTTTTAATGAAATCCATTTGACAAATATAATTAAGGTGTTTTAATATGAAGCCCTGTAATAAAGACTACCGGTGGACTCCCTGAGGTCCTGACTAATTGTGTAGATTGCTTTTAAGCTTTGAATAGTTTTATTGGATAATGAACTGTTAAGAAGTGTTAGATCTTTCTTAAGCAGAATTTGGTTTGAAAAAGAAGAGGAGAGACAGGCCTGAGGTGTGGCATTTTAAACATAATTAGAAGAGAGATTTAAGTTAACATCTTTGATCTTGCTGTCAGTTTTTGATTAGAGCTGTAAATGCTTTAATCAAGTGCAGTGTAGTCATTACATTTCTAACTGTTTTTAAACTGCGAAATTACTGAGACACTGACATCAGTTTAACACTTCTTGAGAATTTCCAGCAAAGTTATGTTTGTAAACTGGGTGCTTGCATTAAAATATCATCCTGCAATAATTTACCAATTCTGTAGATCATGGGATAATTATATTTTGGTGCTCAAATAATTTGGATATCCTTTATGAGATTAAACATAATGTCCTGTAGTTAAAGAGAGTGTGCCACTTCAGATTTCATTTAAAAAATAATTTCTAATATTGTTTTTTCAATTAAAGTGGTATTCAAGCTAGTACTTGTAATGAAAATGAATATATAGGAAGCTAAGTGCAGTATTTGAATGCCTTCCATAAGAATACAATCCTTTTAATGATAGATATTATGTTCTGCCAATGTGGATTCCTTCACACCCGTTTTAGAAACAGGGAAACAGGCACAAATATTTACCAGGTGTACAGTAGTGGCTGAGCCAGTAATGAAATTGTGTTCTCTCAAATCCCTATCCTGCAATGTTAAAGACTGCTTGAAGAAATTTCAGAAAGATCAATTTATTTATTTTTTTACTGGTGTCCAAAACAGCAATAAAATGTGAAGATGGCCATGGGCACAGGTATGTAACATCAGTGAGGATGGTCGGCTCGATGGTACCTGCCCATAGGTGGCATGTCTTTCATTTCAAACACAGAACCCAGCAGTCCCAGGTCCTTTCCCAGATCTGACCTTGCCCTCCCTGTGTTCTTGATCTTTGAGCACGACAGAAAATCCAGATACTTGTCTCTTTACTGTGTCGGGCTAGAGGCTACTGGGCATACTGTTTTGCTCGTGTTGGTCCTCTAGAAATGTAGAGATAAGAGACAGCAAAGAAAAACGTACTTAATCTGTTCTGTCTGCAGCATACAGAACATTCACACAAATAAATGTTCACAGTGGCCTGCCAGCAAGTCCTACGAAATTGTTAATTACATCCCACAGCAGACCACCTGATGTCTTTGGCAGCATGTCCTGCGCGCTAACACATCTGAGGGCTGGCAGACCAGAAGAGAGGGGAGATATGATCCAAACCTAGGACATCCTTACAAAGGCTGTTCAGCTGCCAGCGCTTCTTCATGGCACCTCCAGTGCACGTATCTCTACTGACTGCAATTCAAGTAACACCCAACAGAGAGAAGCAGTCTCTCTGGTAACCCTGACCCAAATCATCGGCGATTCAAAGACCACGTCCAGTAGCTGGGATGGCACTTGGAGCGCTGCAGGCAGCTGCTTCAGGAGAATCCAAGCAAAAACTGTTGCCCCATGCGGTAAGCTGCTCTGTTCCGGATCAGTTTGTTTTTAGAAGTCTCCAGGTTTGCCCCCAGTTAAACCATGTAGCGGTAATCTAATGTAGAGATAGAGATCCCAAAAGCATCGATAAGTGTTGCTGAGTTCCTCCATCACAAGAAATCACACTTGTCATCTTAGACACTTGCCGAAAAATCACTTTTTGCAACAATTTTTCCTTGCAGGGATGCCTTAGAAACAAACCGTGTCTACATGCAGTAAAGGCCCCATGTAAGTCTACCTCTTAAACATCATCTGAAGGGCTTAACTTGATCCTTAAAATATGATTCTGCTCTGAGGAGTGCTGAAAAAAATGTATTATGGGAAAGTCTTTATTTCTATCTCGGCAATTTCCAGAAGAAATATCTTTGTTTGACAAGTACAAGAGCAGAGACTTTTTTAATTTATTTTTTTAAAATATACGTAGCCCTGCAAACTCAGCCTGGATTTTAAAATCAGTCTGGATTCTTTCCTTCTTGTGTACCTCCTGATAACAGTGATTTGCCAGGCCATCAGGTATTTTTCATTGTTCCCTCTGTTCCCTTACTGTGGGTTTATTGAGGTAGTGGTTTTCTCAGCGTTACTCTGTGTGTAATCGAAGGCAACGTTGCAGATGGAAATAACTAGCACTTAGCTCATGTGTGTGAAAAAGGAGCAAAATCCATAGCTGCATTGGTCCTGCAGGGTAAAAATAAAAATATAAACAAAGGAAAAATGGCTTCAGATGGGAAGGTATAAGAGGAGGAAGACAGGAGTCTGTAAGAGGTGTGCTGTGTAAGCAGCACAGAGGTGGTTATGTTGATGTTTTTCCTTTAGGTGTGGGTTTTTAAATTACTGTATATTTCAAATGAACACAGATTCTAATTGGTGGGTATAAATATCATTGTGTATAAAACAAGATTCAAAATGTAGTAAAATATACAAATTACTGAACTTCATCACCAAACAAATCATAGAATCGTAGAATCATTTAGGTTGGAAAAGACCTTTAAGATCATCGAGTCCAACTGTTAAAAATACAGCTAAGTGAGCATCTCGTAGAGATCCCTCCAGAGGCCAGAATAAAATTCTGGGGCAGAGCTGGGACTTGAACCGCAGCCAGCCCAATAAGCTATGGACTGTCCCTTCCCTCTGCTCCTTGTCCCTCCATCTCCAAGTAGCTGCTTCGGATCCCTAGAGTCCTGATAGAAGAAACATTCTTCTCTGCGAGCAAAACCGCTATCATGACAAAACTGCTGTGCATTAGACATCACACAGTTTTCTAGCTGTAAATTACCCACTGAATAAACTAACATTATCTTGAAAGGATTTTTCCCTCTCCAAATTGCCACCTCTTTTGAGAGATATTACATTTTCAAGGGAAACTGAAGCTTCATGAATAATTTTGAATTCATTTTGCCTCCTTTTATAGATCAACTTTTAAAAGATTTTTTTGTTTTTGGTAGAAACCTTGAACAATAACTTTCCTCAGCAATCTCTTTATTATTATTTTTTAAACCTCGATACTTTCAGCCTCCAACTTTGCAATACAGTTCTTTTATATGGCATTTAGATTTTGAGAGATTTAGTTGGTGGAAAAATGGGAAACACTGAAAGGATGAGCTAATTAATGTTCCCTCAGCCTATCTCAAGTAAGCTGTTGTGTTAGAGTTTTGCCGTGTTTGTAATTTATGCCTGTTAAACCTTTGTTTTATCATCTATTACTGACTTCTAGGCTTCTGTTTGCACTTACTGTCTCTAACAAGCATTTCATTTTATATGGAGAAAAAATGGTGTCGGTTACTTTTACTGTACCCAAAAAGGAGAATGGGATTTGCAAATGATAAATGGGGAAGTTGACTAGCTAACTAATAAAGATTTGTCTTAATCAAGTATGATTTGTCAGAACAGGAGCGCACTGGGGTCAGGGCACACGCAATGAATAATACAGCATTCACTGGAGAAAAGGACCAGGCAAAAGGCCTCATAAATATGCTGCGATTACCCATTGCTAATTCATATTCAAAGAATGAGTTGCACTGAAGCCAGCTTTGAGGTTGCTGAGCTGTTCACCTGCTTTGTGGGCTTTCCGATGTTCAAGAAAGTTTTATATATATATATATATATATACACACTGTTTTCAGAATGCTTTATTTTTGGACAGACTGCTACAGTTTTTGGTCAATGATTTTAAGCATTATTTATTAATCATCCTCTCGGTTTGTTTTATTTTTCTAATGTCTGGACACTATTTTTTTTCCTATTTTTCGTTGTTTAAATATGAATGTGAATACAGCAGAAGATAGTTCCATTCACATTTAAAATGAATTGCTGAACAGTGCAAGAAAGGTTAAAACACTCTTTAGCGCTATGGAAGTATTAAAGATCAAACAAGTATAGACTTTTTGCTTGTGTTGCCAGCTTTCCTGACTTTCTAATTGGTCTGTGGATTCAGGATAAACCTGGTGCATCAGGATTTTGGGGGAAACCTGAACAAACCCAAATGTCATTTTATTTGGCTCTGGCTTTGTTTTCATTTGTTGACATTGCTTTGCTTTTTGCTTCAAGGAGCCACTTCTCAGATTGAAACAGTTGAAGGATATACTCTTCTCATAGATTTTCTGATGTCCAGAAACTAAGATACCACAAAGAACCTTGTTCCTATTGATAAGTTTTATTCTTCAAGACCCATTTACATAAATGGGTCATGAAGAATCATTTAAAAAAATATAACATTGTTTCAGTGCTTACAGACATAACTAGCAGACTTTGTTCTTCATTTTTGTACTGTTTAAGTGTCATATGCTGCAGTTTTGTGTAGTTAAATAAGTTTTTAAAAAATCTCTTGCTCCACACTTCAATTTTAAAACAAGTTTCAACATTTCAAAACATTTTCTGCTCTTTTGAAAACCTAATGTGACTTTGTTTTCTGTTTTCTGGTTGGCTGATTGTCTCTCTCATCTATTTTGTGCTCAACTCTGTATCTTGAAGTGCATTTATTGCTTTAAGAGTAAATCAGCTATAGAGGCAGGGCCAACTCTACAAGCCTCAAGCTGCTGAATGCAGGAGGCTAAGTTGCCAACTCTCTGCCTACACATTTTAAGTCTTTGAAATAACCAGTACTGCAGGGTCCAAAATAATTATTTACACTGCTTTGAGTTTATAGCAAACTTGGTAGAAGGTGGAGCATTTTTGATTGAATTATAACTATGAATCCAGCCTTAGTTAGATGAACCAAAGATAGGTGGTGACACTGTTGTGTCATCTCAGTGCTGTTTGGAGTCGTAGGTTTAATTAAGTGATGGTTTATGGATCAAGTTTTAGAGAGTATGTTTCTGCAACTTAGTTTAGGTGCAGTCAGGATTGTTAATACTCTCCCCTGCTAAATCGCTTTCAGAAAAGTTCAAAATTGGCAGTCCTGTAATGAAGCAGCATCCGTTCCCTGCACCACTGCTCAGAGTGAGCAGGGACTTCTTCCGTCCTGACAGCACTTAAAGCAGTAAGAAAAGAAGATACTGAGGGTTGGTTCCCAACTTCACTTACATGACTGATTGAAACGGGGGTAGCAAGTTGTTTACTTATTGATGCACTAAGCACGCATTTCTTTTGCCTTAGAACTTTTTTGAGGGGGGGTGGGGGGTGGGGGGAAGAAGATGCAAAGGGAGGAATTCGGAGCGGATGAGCATTGCCGAGCTGGTGCATGGTTAGAACAATGGCTGGACTTCAATGTAGACAAGCGCTCAGGAGAATCAAAGTCTGCCACCTCCTGTGAATGTTGCTGTGAGGATGTTAGTGAGGGAGCTCAGATAGATGGGTGATGGGAGTAGACAGAAAAAAATAGATCAGTTACTGAGAAATGAGTAGTTTTATACCAGCAGATTGATGTGAGTTAGGATTTCAGAAAAGGTATGAAACCGTAGAAAAAGAAAAGGCTACTAGAGGTGAAGTTACGAGGTCTGTCATATATCGTCATTCTCCTTTCTTTTTCCTATTTTCTTCTCATTCATCTGCCTTTTTTTTCCTGGGGAAGGACAGAATAGGCCTGGACCATGGGAGGTGTTGGTTATTAAATGCTCCCAGCTTGTTCTTAAAGGCATGTGGCATCTTCCTCAAATATCTTTTCTTCCTTATTTTGGACAAAGCACAAAGCCTGAATTCTGATTAGGTGTTCGGATGTTTTTCTTTCTGATTTCCCTGACCTCAGGATCAATGGACCCCTTTTGCTGTTGGCCAGTGAAAATAATTTCATGAATATCCATTATAGCTTATAGGAACCTTTTTCATTTGAAAAACATTTGTATTTTAAGTTTGGTGGACATCTTGGACTTTGGAGGATTGGGAGATATCTTTAGGTGTTTTTTGCTTTCACAGTAACACTGGGCAACTTCTTTTATCCTCTCTTGCAACTGAACTTCTGACAGCTCTGGAAGTGTTGGATGTCCTCAGTGTACGCTGTTGACTGTCAGTATTCTT
>NW_008824986.1:16844947-16863250 GCF_000699105.1 Pygoscelis adeliae | reverse complement strand
AGGCCCTACATCATGTAGCTAATTCTTATTTTATTGTGTTAAGTGACCACTTAACAGCATGCAGATTAACTTCTCTGTTGCAAATTCTTGAGGCATTTGAGCACCAACTCTCATGGTTCACTGTTCTCTTAATGCTCTACAAATTGTCTCTCCATTGGCTTATAGCCATTATATTATCCTTCATTTATCTGTATTAACCTGTACTTGCTGTTTAATAACTTTAATGATCTAAGTCCTTCTGTCTCTAAGTATATTGGCTGTTCAATGTAAATATATGTCAACTGCGAACTTGTAAATTTATAGGACTTTTACCTGTGTCCCTACACTTAAAGATATGTCATCACTTTCTTTATTAACTTTCTGCTGCCAGAAGCATAAAGCATTTGACTCAACCCTGAATTCTTCTAACTCCTGCAACATATATTTTCCAAGTTTGTAAATCTACTTGCTGTCACCTCTGAACAGCTAGCATTTAACGCTTTCTAGCGTTTTTTTCCAGAAACTGCTGTTCATGATTTATCTCTTTTAGTCTCCTAAAATCTAAACTTTTAACCTGTCCAAAATGGAGCAGCTTTTGGAAAAAATGTGTCCCAGCCTTGAATATGTTTACTCAGTTTCTGCCTGTGTCAGCGTAGTTCTTCTCCAAAAATCTTTGCTGCATCTTCAGAGCATGAGATGTCTCTGTGCAAAGACAACACAGAATTGCACTCCCCAAACGGCGTTATTCACTAGGCAAGGCTGAGGATCTCAGGGTGTAAGTGTTCTCCATTCCTACTCTGATTCCTTTTCTCACAACACACAGTGGTTTTCTGAGTTTATTTCATGATTCTGTAGATCAGCCATCTTGATTTTTAACATGATCTTCTGCTTTTCCCGGTGTAAATTAGTTTGTCTTTTCCCACCTCTAGTTACATAGCTCAGATGCATGCATTGTACATATGATGAGATTGGGCAAATCGTACTTCCAGGCACCCTCTCCATGGTTTGGTTGTTTTTAAGCTTTTTTTTACATTTTAGACCATATCAGAATATCTGCTGCCTCTTATGAAATGTATTTATATACACACACACACACAGGGTACACTTGGAGAGGAAAAGTGTTGTATAAACCATGTTGGATTATTTTATTTTTCATATGAAAAGAAAAATTAGGACTCTGTCTTCAAAATTCATAAAAATGCATGTTTATTTATCCAAAAGCCTGGAGAGGCTCATTCTGTTTCATTCCTGTCTCTTGAGTAAATATATTAGTCATTCTTAAGGAAAAAAAGTATTATTGACTTGAGTGATTAGGAAAAGCTCTTTCAGAATCAGTTTAGCTGATAAAGTAAATAAATGTTTAAATGGCTGGAGGCAAAAAAAGGAAAAGAAAAACCAGTCAAGCACAACTTATTTTGCATCCTTGATATGTGTGTAGGTACTAGAAATCAAGCTTTGTGGAACATGTATTAAATAATTATGATTTGTACATATAAATAAATACTGCATATAGGTTACAGGCAAATTCCAAAGTAAGGGCATACTCAGAAGTGTAAAGCATCACTCGAAGTAATCATTGTCTTCTGGGTTTTTCTCAGTATAAGAGTTGAAAACCATGTCCCAGTTTTTGCACACGTGAGGGGGGAAGTTGGGTTTGCATTTGTTGGTTTTTTTGGAGTTTTGTTTATTATTCAGTTGGGGAAAGCATCTTCATTCTTCTAATTAGGTTCAGTGTTTTAGGATAAGAAATGTTATATTTTTTTTTGCATAACACAGTCTCATAAAACCAGGCACCATTTGTGTTGGACCCTCAACATAGCATTATTAAAGTGTTCAGCACTAAAGGGGCTGATTTCCCATACATTGTTCAAACACCTTTAAGGCGGAATACATTTAGAGATGTGAATTTTAGCACTCACCCTTTAAGATTGATGCTTGTTAATATTAAGTTATGTACTTTTTCAGAAATTTTTTTTCTGTTCATCACAGCATTGTTTAAGACTGAGAGAATTGCTATATCGAATATTCCTGCCCTCTGTCAGTACACAGATAATAATGATGTAAACGCATTCACCTTTCTGCTTCTCATAGTTTAGCTGTAATTTTAGAACATAATTTTAGGCATCTCTTTGGGAATTTCAGGTAGAAGAGGCAGCACCACGCAGTCTTTTGTAGGGCTTGGGACCGCACTGTGCTAAACATTGTCCGTACGTACCAACTAAAAGGATGGGATAATCCCCAAATAATTGAGGTTGTTAAGATTCTGTGGAAATAATACCATTACTGGCAACATGCAACACCCTTCAGTTTGTGTATTGGTCTTAATTCATGCATCTGCACTACAGTATATCTTAGAAACCTGACCTTTTCACATAACTGTAGTAGCATCGTCAATGATTTGCATTATAAGTAGTCTGGAAAGATCTATACAACACTGTTGCACTAAAAGCATGAATCTGCCACATAGATGAAGGTTTTAACTGGCAGGAAAACATCAGAGTCGTGGGGAAACTTGAAAAATTACAGCAAGCAGATAGCAATGATATCAAGCTTGTAATTTGCTGTATTGTGAGCTAATGTTACCTTTTTTATCAGTCCCAGGCACCTTCAGTTGCAAACCAAGTGGGGAGACATGTCTTCATATCATTTATAAGTCTGTATTTTCTTTATTTATTAATATTTTTGTTTGACTGTCTTCACCTTCCAACTAAAAATCAAGTTTCACTGTCATCAGTGAATTTTCTGAGTAGAACAAGGATATGAAGAGGATCAGTGGATAAAGGTGTCAATTTATGTTTGCAAACTTATTGTGAGATTATGTTACCTCCGTTATGTCTCTTTGTTCAACTTATGTTGTTATTTTAGCCCAAAAAAGGCCAAAGATCATCAACTAAAGTGCATGTAGAGTAAAGCTGCTCCTGTAAAATTGATGATCCGTCCAATTATTTATCTATAGAGGCTGCTGGGAAGAAATGCAACTATCTCAGTTCTCAGACCCCTCTGCTAGGTTGAACTTCATGGCTGAAGGTTTAATCCCTAAGTGTCATATCAACAATTCATTCTGTGATATTCTGGCTGACATGCTCTCCTTCCTTATTTATTGATGTCTTCAGTCATCGACAATGAGAGGAAAATACACTATTCGTCAAAGTGACGGTGTTTTACCCTCACTTACAGTTGATGCTGCTGACACATTGATGGTTGGAAAATAAACTCAATCATTATAAAAAGCTAAGAGTGTGAACTTGCCAGTGACAGGAAGAGGATGAAAAAAAAAACCCACAGTAACTTGCTTAAAATTGGTCTAATAAAAATAGAGCTGTTTCCTATAATGATATTTGTGAGCTTTGTTTGTGAAATACCAAGCCATTTTAGCCATTTACTTTGTAGTTATTCCTTTGAAAGAAAATCTGCTTCTCGCACTCCTTTATGTCTGTGCAAACATATGTATAATTTTTAGCAGTAAATATTTGTTACCATTCCATCTCATGCTACTTGGTTAGTAATTTGTTGATTTTTTTCCTCTCTATTTTTAAGGGGTTTTGCTTGGGTTTTTTCCTCCAGATTACACTGAATGCATGTATCTTTTTGTGCATTACAGTATTTTGAGCGCTTTGATGAGGAATAAGCTCAGTATAGTTTCATCCAGTAAGTCTTTTGACATGCAAACATAGGCAAAGCTCTGTCTCAGATTGTTTTCTTAGGCTACCATTTGTATAGCTGTACTGCACCTTACAGCTTTTTTAACTCAATAAGCACATATCTTACCACATTTCACCTTTGGGAGGCATTGTATATACAGCTAAAAGTAAAGAGCAGCAAGCCAAGAGGGACAAGATAGCATAATGAGGATGTCAATTTGTGGTCAGATATCTGAGGAAATATTTATCTTACTTGTACTGTACTTGGCAACAGATAGAGAAATATATATGTAATGAATTTCCTTAGACTTTATCTGGCAGAGCATGTACCTTGTGTTAAATGGATTTAGAAAAAAACTTGCTTGTCTCAAATTTTTAAAGTTTGAGGTGATTCTGCTTTGGATTGTTTCCTGAAAACAGACTGTATCTATTAAAAAAAAATAGGAATAGTCATGTTTGCTCTACTAACATATTGGTGAATTTTTAATGATTAATTTTCTTGAGGCTCCTCAGATAATGACATTTTAAGATCCCAGATCCCGCTCATTCACTAGAACAAAAGCAAGGCATGATTTTTGTTGTTTATGAAAAAAATGATGTTTTTGTAGTTTTATTCAGTTTTGGTGCGTATCTCTGGCAAGCTAGCTAAGTAGCCTAAATGAACATACACAGAAATGCTGGTTGTCTCACACGTGCTGTGTGTCCTGAGGCAAGCTACAGCTGCTTCAGCTCCTTGTGTCTGTTTCCTCATCTGTAAAATGGGAATGATTTAACTTATTTTTCTCCTTCGGGGAAATACAGGGAGAGTTTCTTAATGTTTCTGTAGAGCTTTGAAGATTAAAATCTCTTCTCTATACTTGCTGCTAATATTTCAGTGTTAGAGGAGCATTTGACTGAAGCTGTTTGAAGACTAAAGTTTTGGCATCTTGTGTTGTCTTTGTACCATATCTTGAGGCCTCTCCACTATAATTTTGCAACCTTTAGTTCAGCATAAGCTGCAGAAGCAAACAACCCCTGTGTAAACAAACGGTGATGACAATAGATTAATGTATATGTCTGCTATTAAAAGCATCAGGAGATCTATTACAGCGTATCTCTAAGCTTGCCAGAAACAGTCCATGATGGAGCAAAATAGACACCAGTAACTGGGCTTAGCCTGAAATAACTTTCATTTAAGCATCAATGGTAATTGCTGAGAGGCACAGAGAGCATTTTTCTTCTAATATGACTTCTCAGTGTCTTTAAAGGTATAAGGATGGCTGGTGTTTTAGCAACGACTTCCTGGCTTCCTTTCTAAGACAAGGAGTGGGCTTAAGGAGCGTGTGGGAAGTGTGAACACCCAGGACTTAGAGCAAGCCTGAAAGTATTCTTGCCTTTGTTTCACAGACCAAAGGTCAGCGTCAATTCCCAGGGCCTAGACAACCTCAAGAGATTGCAGGGGGACAGCTTCTGGTTTGGTTGTTACTTCTTCAGTTCTACGTTGCTTGAAAAACTTAAAATTTAGTATAACGATGTCTGCCTCTTTGCAGTTAGGAGGAGTGATTAGGCTACCACATGTATTAAGTGCCGTTGTTACAATCTAACCTGGCATTTTGAGGCCTTACAGGCACAAGCTATATTTTTCATGATTTACAATTTGATTTTTTAATGCAGAGCAGATTGGACAGGAGATGCTGGAAAACCTCAGCCATGACAGAGAGAAGATCCAGCGTGCTCGGGAAAGGGTAAGTTTGATGATAAGTAATTGCTGGTCTCGGATTTTATTTGCTTTGGGCAAGTTCTCTGTGCATGCAAAAATAATCCAGCATATTGATTAGTTTCATATAAATCAGCTGCTATCGTGAGATGTGATCACCATCTGCAGCAAAGCACTTAGAAAGTGTCTTATATGGGCCTAATCCTGCAAAGCCTCTCCTACAGGCAGTCACGCTGAAGTCACCAAACCCGCTGTTGGAAGCAAGCTTTCTGTCACTAACATCACAGATAAGTCAGTTTTCTGTCCTTTGAAGTATTTGTTACAGTGTCCATTGCAATGACTTCTTGGACTTTCTATGAAACAAAGTTCAGTATCATGATTTAGCTTCTAATAATTGATCGACCTTGTAACTGCAAAGGCTAATAGTTGCCTCCTTAGGCAATGCTGCGTGAAAGAACAGGTAGTGGTTTCTTACACTGCTGCTCTGTCACTGCAGTCAAGACAACATATCTGTGTAATTTTTGGCTTATGTTGCCTCCATAGGGATCATCGTTACCCTGTAATGTTAATGAAGATGCCCAGAAGCCTATCCCATCCAACGCATACAACTTCTCTGAACTTCAGTCTAAGAAATTTGCCTCCCTGGTTCTGATTTCTGCTCACAGAACCGGGAGTGACTGCACCTGTGGCTTTCTGTCCGTGACACGCTGATCAGATACTTTCCTGAGTGTCCAATTTTGCCATAGCTGAGTCCTCCTACAGGCCTCTAGCTGACCAATGCCACCTAAGAAAACTCTGGGTAGCTCTGATTGGTAAAGCCTCATATGACAGCTTTAATGAGGCATTTTCTGTCAGCTGTACCAGTTGCTTTCTGAAGTCTGGAGCACTAGCTGCTTTAAAACATTAAGTATAACTAAATCATGAAATGTAACTAAGGGTTGTGAGCTTTACCAGGTGTTGTTCAGGCAACTTTGTGTCTTATTTCACCTCCACTCCTCACATCCCTAGCGACTGTTGAGTCTGAGATGCTTTTCTGTTTCTACCTGGACGAGTAAAACCTAGGCAATGGAGATGAATACCGTGTATCCCTTTCTGCTGATCCTAAAAATCCTCGGAAAAGAGAAAAAGGGAGTGTAGTTCTGATGACTCTGTGTACACATGGTTCATAGCATGCCTTTTCCTTTTCTGTGCTTTCCATCTGAAGAGCAAATTTCTTTGATGGCAAAACCTGTAAGCTGCAAGGAGCAAGATTAAAAATAAAGGTATTATAGGAAAGTGTATCCCACCACAGTGCATAGACCTCTTGTCATAAATGGAAGATCTCAAATTCCACATTTTTATCATATGCCACTTAAAATATTTTGTTTAGGGAATTCAGAAAAGTTCTCCAGTGGAGCCACACGACTGGACCTGTCCCAGCTGTCTGTATACTCAGATGTACAGTCAGGGATGAACTTGGAGAACTTGGCAAGTTTTCCATTTTCTGGAGATTTTTTGAAGACCAGAACAGAGGGTGGTCTATCAATGCATAATAGCTTTACACTGAATACATGGTGTTATTATCTTATCAACCAGGGAACAAACTTGTCTTCTGAAAGTCAAATGTCAGCTTGAGTATGATGGTCAGTTCTTAGCGGTTTGATGTTGTGAAAATTAGGAATATTTTCCTAATGTAAGCAACATTTAAATGAGTTCGTGTCTCTATAGTTTGGTTAAATTTACATATATGAGTTTTCCTATCTGTAGAGTAAAACTTTTTTTTTTTTTTGAAGCCAAAGAGAAGGCATAAAAGCTCTGCTGCAAGTCAGATAGGTTAACTGGACTATACAGCATTCTAAAAGATGCAAGATTTTTTAGGAAAACCTCAAATTAGAATGTGTCTAGGGCAGACGAGATATCAACGTCAGCATCTTGTTCATCTTCCTTCCTTTCTCATTATTATTTTAATATTGTTTTTTAAAAGCTTTCTTAAACACTGTGTAGATTTGCCATTGCTAATATCAAAGCATATTTCAAAATGTTTTCACTGCAGCAGGTCTGTGAAACAAGGAAGTGCCATCATATGCCATTTAAAAGGTTTGCATGCCACCCATTCTTTGGCTTCTGCGGTGCACTGGTATTGGTAAAGAAATGATGGAAGAACTACAGTCAGATATTTCAGTTCTAAATAAAAACAAACTTACAGTTTGAAATTCTTTAGGGTTTTTTTTTTCTGCCAGTGCAGAAAGAAAAGGTGGGTTTTTAGTGTTCTCTTGGGAGGTAGCTAGAGATCTTCCAACTATGTGTGTACGTGTTTGTTTCTTTTTTAACATTTCTTTCACATATTTTGTAGGGTTTTTTTATTACCATAAAAATATGAGGTCATCTTGCTTAGAGGAGTTTGTCAAACCTCTAGGATTCAGCTTCCCCTTCCTTACTATCAGTACTGATTCTAGCTGTCAGGTAGAATCCTGCAGCAAGAGAGGAAAGTTAGGATCAAACATATAATGGTAAAAAGGAGAGAGCTACTTTTCTGTGAAAAGGGAGGAGAAGCCCCAAGTGTTAAATGCATCTTTATGAATAATAAAAGACCAATGTAAAGCATACATTTGTACTTCAGATTCCCTTCTAGCATAGATAAGAACTTGGCTTTTTAATGAGCCTTTTAAAAATTACTATGACGTTTTTTCTTCTGTTACTTGTGTCAAACTGGGCTAAACTGCTTTTCTGGAGCTTGAATTGTCTAGATGAATCAGGAAAAAATGAGGGAATGGCCTCCCTGGAATATAATGCTCATCTTTGTTCCATCATAGCACATAATTACAGAGATCTGAGAGTCAGTGCAAGCCTTCCCACTGAATATGATATTGCTAAGAGCAAGTCTTGGTTGGTGTTATCCAGTCCCAGCTTCTACTTCGTATTTTCGTAATACCTTTTACAAGAACAAGGAGGAAATTTATGCAAAACGGTTATGTGTCATTGATTGCAACTACTGATTTCAGTAATAAACATTAAATCTGGTAGCAAATATTTACAGTATTGGGCTCCAGAATAGAAACTGGTTTTAATATTGCTGCTACACATATATTCAAGTTATAATAGTGGTTTGTTATGGTGAAGGTGATTTGTTATTGGAAGACTGCCACTTTTCTTGGCAGCGTTACTGTTTTGATGGATTTATAACACAGGATGCATTTTGTCTTCTACAACAAAGTTTCTTTAGTAAGAAGTCAATGAGTCAGGTAATCCTTTCAATCTGATTTGATAACGAAGGGGTAAATATTCGGTTTTCATAAGGAGAAGAATTTTTTAATGTATGTACACACAGCTGTGTTTCCGGGCATGTTAGAAACAGTGGTCCCTGCTGTTTCATAACTGACAATCATTACATTGTCATCTACAGTAGATTTTGATGTCCCACTGGTTCCAAGATCTCTAAAAAGTCAGATGTCTCTCTTCTAGCTACCAGTAGCCAAAGAGGCAATAGGAGAGTAACTCTATTCTTCCTATACCCTTCTTCATTTCCAGACTTCCTTTTGTGGGATGCTAATAAACATAAAAATAGAGGGGAGGTTTTAATCCCTTTTAAAGAGCAATAGAAGTAATTGCTCTTTTTTAATATGAAGTTCATTTGCTTCATAACTTTTCATCTCCCCAATTTCATTTTTTATTCAGTTGTGCTTTTACCTATTTTGCAAGATTTTTGAGAGCTGTAGAACGAGTCAGCTAATTAAGTTTAGCTCTAAATGTAGGTTTCCTGTGTCCTGATAAACTACAAAAATGCTATTGTAAGTGAGTGAGTGATCCTTACGTGCAAAAATATGTATTATACAGCTGTGCCTTATGTACGTACTATATACTGTTCACAAAGTATTTGGGCATCCATCCCAGTGGTGGCTGCTGTAAGGTCAGTACAGTAAGTTTTGTATTTAAGGGACAGTATAGGCATATTTCTTTTACATAGAATTGATAAAAGAACACTGTTTTGTATTTTTGCTTTTTCTTTAAACTACTGTCTTTGGAAAGCAGTGGAAGAAAGATATGTTTGTTTTTCTTTTCATAAAGCATCAGGAACACAGCGCATGGCTGTCTCCTCATCCCTTAATGCCCTCACTAATACACATAACCAATACACATACACACATCAATGGGAATGAATGGATACCAATTTATATAGCTTCTACCTGCAACCCTTTATTTGTAAAGCTTTTGCTCTTTATCCTGGTTCATCTTTGTTGCCTCCATGTCTTACCTTCTGTAGGTTTCATCTTTATATAAGTGAAAACCAGACAAAGCATTTTTAAATTTCAGAGCTTTGGTGGCTTTCTTACACAAGAGTTTGTTGTGGGCTAAAACTGAAGTTGATCGACTCAAATGACGGTAGAAATATCTGTGCTTTGTACAGAATGGAGTACATGTGCCTTTTGCCTTTAATGGGACTCTTTTCTCCCCAGCTTAGAGAAACAGATGCAAACCTGGGGAAGAGTTCCAGGATTTTGACGGGAATGTTGCGAAGGTAAGGCCAAGGTAGGGGCACTTCTGCTCTTTCTTTTTTTCCTCTCTCCCTCCGTGCCTTTATATTTATTTTTAATTCAACATCAGCAGTTTGCTGACGTACCTGACTTTTTTTACAGTGGCTACTATGTAGAATGTCTTTGAATGAATGCTGGTAGTGAAGCAGGCATGGGTAGATAGATCATGCTCAATCATTTCTCATCTTTATTTCTGTGTATTTGTGTTGTATGTGAAATTAAGCTTTTTGATGATGATTTCCTATGTTCACAGAATCATAGAATCATAGAATAGTTTGGGTTGGAAGGGACCTTTAAAGGTTCCTTATTCTTGAGTGATTTCGGTGTTTTCAGGGTTTTTTACCTGTTAGATTTTATGTGAGAAAGTTTGTAAATGTTTTGGGGCAGTGTAAATTTGCACACAGAGAAAAGGTTAAGATGATCAATTCTGCCTGAATAGATGGGGCAGACACATTGTCAAACCTTGTGGTTTTAGCATGTTTTTTCCATGCTTTCAGTGTTATGAAAATTGTCCCTGGGATCAAAGCGAGGTGATACAGAAAGGAAAAATTTGCAACATCCTAAAAATCTATGTGGGACTGCAGGGAGGGAGTTATCCAGTGATTACTAGCCACCTTAAATTTATGTCGGTGACTTCCCAGACAGACTTTCTGAATTAATGGCATCTCTGGATATCTGCTCTTTATCCAGTGAATCAGCACCTGAGCTTCTCTGTGACGTCCATATTTCTGTATATATTCAACTTCCTGAAGAACAAAAGCATCCCTCTAATAGGTGGTGCTGGGTGCTATGAAAACATGGTTTTCAAGGAGTTTAGAGCATCCTCTAAGTGTTCGGTATGAAATTACCCTTGCATGGGCTTTTATGTTGCACATTTCCTTAATGCAATTTGCTTACTAAAAAAAAGGAAAAAAAGAAGAGAAAGTTTTAGCAGAGTTGTTAATTTGTCACTTGGCTGGGAAAATATCAATACCAGAATTTAAGAAGTTGTTCTTTAGTGCAAGCTTTATCTCCTCATAAGTCTCCTCAGAAAAATATCTTTGTTAATTCCTTGTATATCCAGTTGACAAAGGTTAAAATGACTGAACCTCATGCCTTCGTTCCACAGATTTCTTACAATTCCAACTCCAAACTGTAACATATAAAATTCTCTGATTAAGAGTAATATGTAAATGACACCAGCTAAATTCAAAATCCATGGAGAAAGGAAGTGGCAATTGAAAGGGATGGTTCAGTGCCTGTAGACAATCAAAATAAACTATAAAAAAAATGAATGAAAGAAAAGACACAACCAAACCCAAGTCTCCCCAGGAAGGGCTCTGCGACATGAGCTGTAACGAATATTCTGCATATGTCTCCATTTTGTCAAATCTCATTAAAGGGGTTTCTTGCTTTATGTCAATTGAGCTGTCCAAAAATCATTCATCATTTTAGTGTAAAAAAAAAAATCATGCAGTTATTTAAATAATATCATATTAATGTTAAAGTTCAGCTGTCATTTAATAGTATGGCTTAATCAGACATAGCATTTAGGAAAAATAGTTTTTTCGGGCTATACTTGGCTTTCAGGTTGGCAGATTCAAATAAGGATTTATGGGTTTCTAAACCAATGTATTCTTTCCATGTTTATGCTTGAGGTACCTCAGCCTTTTTTGCAGCACCCTGTAGTCTGTTATTTTCAATAAAATAAAGTATCTCCTCATATTGTGTTTGAATACATTTGCAAGTAATTTGGAGAAGCTGAAACAAAAACATATGCTGTAACCTTTGACTTTGTTTTGTGTTTGGGAATCACAGTTAGGAGTCCTAGTTTATGAATGTTCCATAAGCCAAATGAAAAATATGATCTTTCTGAAATATACTTGGGCTCTTCTTTTCAGACAAAAGGATCATGTAGTCGAACACCAGGATGGCATGTTTCTGTATGTCAGAAAGGCACTGGATTTCCTTTAACTTTAACAAAAATACTGAGCTGAGTCACCTGTCTGGATGAAAGGCAGGTTAGGATTTAAGCTCAGTTCAGGTAAATGCGCCATTCTTAGAATGTTATTTAAAACGACATAATAGGGAGACCTACGGTGAATTTAATTTGTTTGTGACTGTTGGGTAGAAGGGTCTAGCATCATCCTAATGTTGTTTAGTCATGAGAACAATCATAAAATACAGACCCCAAGAAATCAGCACAAATTAGATAAATACAACTGTAAGAAAAATAATTAGCACAGATTGGCAGTTGTGTCCTAATTTCTGCATACTTCAGTACATACCACACAATGTTTCACTTAATTACTGGAACCAATAAAGAAAAACGCTGGAGGACTATTCTTCACATCATTATTATACAGAAAAGGTAATGTTAAACTGAACATTGCTCAACTTAGTTGCTGCTCCCACAATATGTATTTGCTGATATGCTTGAAGTTGTATGCCAGCCTAACACTCTGTGCATCAAATTAATGCCTAACTGTTTCTATTTTTACCGTCTGGGAAAGGTAAAGCAGCATCTCTTCTGAGTCTGGCCAAATATATTAGGAGATTAGATATTTAGATAGCTAGAGGGCTAAATTACTCCCTTTGTACGACCTAAATTCCCTGGCCATGTATTTGTGCATAAAATGTTCTGGAGATGGGGAATAAAAGCAAGGACAGGTTTTGTAGGTTGCCATAGCTCACTGCGGAAATCAGTGGCATAATAGGGTCACGTCTTCCTATCCCAGTTTGCTGCTCTAGCAACTTAAAGTAGCCAGCCTTATGTATTGGAATTTGTTATCTCCCAGTATTTTGGGTATTTGGGTAAGGAAATTTTTGTAATAAATGCTTTTAAATATTCTCACTTTGAAATTACCTATACATTCATAATATTCTTTTTTTTTTTTTTTCTGTAAATAAACCTACTGAGATTCCACTAAACTAGTATATTCCACTTACGGCATTGCATTACTAGGACAGTATCGGCATGTTGATAATGTCAAAACATTAATCATTTCCTTTTACATGTATCTATAGCTTTGGACATCCTGACATTTTATGACTCCTCTTTAAAACTGTGAGGCTATAACAGAAGCTCAGTGTCGTTTCAGTTACAGAATTTTCAAATAATAGGTTTTAACATAAGAAAGTGACATCTTCCGTGGTCGTCTGCAATATTGCCATCTCAGATATCTATCCCTTGGCCTCTACCCCATTGTGAACTGGGGAGCACACAGTGTGTTAGAAAGAATCAGAAAAGAATATGTTCTGAAAGATCTTCAGTCTTTTGCCCATATCCTAAGCCGATAGCCTAGAAAAGCTTTTAAGAAGAGAATTTGGGCAGTCTCTAAGCCGCACATGGCCCAGTGGGAAACAAAGAAACCTAAAAGTAACCAGATAAAAATTTCAGTAGATTTGAATCTTTATCCAATTAGCAGATAAATTCTATCTACGCCCCACCAAATTGCAGAAAAATATTTTGGAAAAATAGCTACTACCCTCCAGAACAAAGTTTTATTCTGTCTGGTTCACCGGGAAATTTTTATGCCAAAAGTTCTCTTTTAATCTTCAGATTTCAATCTTCTGAGTTGTTATCAATGATGCTTTGAGAAGCTCACGAACACATCTGCTCTTATAAAAGAGACTTTTAAAATTTGATTTCCAACAGGACAGAGACACTAGCTCCAGCTGATGGAAATGAAGCAGTAAGTGTTCAGCTCTCAGGTGATAAGTTATATGACTTGCCAACAGCTGCATGACCAATATGAATACAATCAGAAACAGGGAATGCCTCCCCCTCCGCGCTAGTTGTAGTCAAGCTTCTTCACTCTTCTTTCCAGGAAAATTCTGGTAGTCCTGCTTTCTGCATCACTTCTAGTCAAACTTCCTTGTACTTCTGAACTCCAGGACAGTCCAGACCTTACAGTTATTTGTCAACATTTCATAGAATCATAGGACAATTTAGGTTGGAAGAGACCTCTAGAGGTCATCTGGTCCAACCTACTGCTCAAAGCAAGTCTAATTAGAGCAGGTTGCTCAGAGACTTCCCCAGTCAAGTTTCGAACACATCCAAAGTTGGAGATACCAATGCCTCTCTAAGCAATCTGTTCTGGTAGCAGTTGAAATAAGCAATTTTTCCAGGTATCTAGTTGAAATTTCCCAGCATCCAACCTGTGTCCATTGCCCTTGGTCCTAAGCAGAAAAACGTAAGTGTTTTAGAATTGGCCTTCAGAGTTTGGGCCTGGATTGCAGTCGTTCCTAGCAGTTCTCAAACAACTTCAGCAGCTCTGACGGTGCCCCTGTGGTCATTAGGCTGAGATGACATTCAGTGTAGAGCAATTCTCTAAAAAGGGTGTGGGGTGCTCTGCCTCCACCCATGGACCTGGTTGGGTGGCAATTCAGCAGTGGATGCACAAGAATTATTTTTATTTGCTTTCTCTAGAGATCCTAGAGATGTGAAGTTAATTATGTCTGTTCTGCCTTCTCTCTTGACTACAAAGCCCACATTTCCATATGCAGAAGAATAGCAGCAGAGACAGTCATGTCCCTGTTGAGGCAAACCAAAACCAACAGTGAGTGTTATCACTGTCTTTTCCCCTATTTCCCTACCAATCTCTGTTTCCATCCCCAAAAGTCCATAACAAAAAAGATTTTCTTCTGAGCTAAAGCCTCACTCACTATCAGTCATACTAGGCCATGACTGTTGAGTCTGCAGTTTTCTGGAGGAAGGTCTTTGTATTGCAGACACTGAGTGAAGTTTAATATCCAGTTAGATTTGCCTTGTTTTCATGCTAATAGAGGAATTCCTCTTTCCAGCAGGAACTTTGCATATTTGGTCTCAAGCCAAAAGAAGTTTGAGTAGACATTTTTTCAGCAACTTTTTGGTACATATATATCTATTTTTACTTCAAGATGTATTTCTACACCGAAAAACGATTGAAACAGCAAATCCTTTAGCAACATGTCTGCTCCATGTTGAATATTTACAGCTGCAGCTGTTTACTTCAGTAATTTAGACCTTGATTCAGGAACATATTTAAGCATATGGTTAACTTAAACCAGAGGAGCAATTCCTTTAACTTGAGGGAGACTGAATAAGAGGGAAGTGAGTGGCAGAATGATTCCAGGTCATCTCTTGGGGCAACACAGCTTTTATTGTGCTCCTTGCTCAAGGCCGATTACAGAGCAAACCCTGTCCTTAATATTTCTGTTGTTAAATGGAAACCATAAAATACACATAGGGTATTTTAGTGCTTGTTACTGTCAGTGCAAGAACATTTTTTTAAAATTTCCTGACTTTAAGCATTTAATATAGTTACTTGATTCTTATATTATTGTACATGTTTGTGTTTTAATATGCAGCTAATCTTTATCAATTATGAAGAGTTGAATCGTTTCAGAAGGAAAGTGATAAGCTTTGTGGTGCTGTTAATCACAAGATAGTTTTTGGATAAGGAACATATGGCTTGTTATTCCAGATTAAACCTTGGCATTAATTAGTACCTGGTTGTTCCTCACTTTGTCTCTGACTTTAAAAAGAAACCTTGTTTCTTTGTTGAAGTGATGGACAAAACATCTGGAAAATGTAAATGTAATGTCAGCAAAATTCCCAAGGATAAGCATTCTTCATCACTGGGAGTCCAACCAAAAAACAGGAAATGTACCTCTAGGTCTGAACAGCAAGAATTTTAAAATAGTATGGGACACTGTGGGTTCCCTGTTCTCAATTTAGGTATGACGTAATCTGATGTATGTAAGATGCATTTTTTATTTTTAATAATCAGTTGAGAGCCATTTTATAAACCTTGCTCATCTTTCTTGGACAGTATTCTGTATGTTGTTTCCAAAATGCTTTTGAAAAATCTTACTCCACTTTCATTCAATGTTAGAAATACTTTTCAGGTCATGCATCACAGAAGCTGCAGAAGTCTTTTGAGCTGCTGCATAACCACCATAGCTACAGCAAGCAGTGTACAGGGAGAACTCCAAGGCATATACTGATGGTACTGAATGCCTCATAGAATGGGACCAACTTCAACATTGCAAGCATGTAGCTATGATTAGTTTAATGCCACCTTACCCTTTGCAAACCTTCAGCTCCAACAGCCTAAGTGATACAGAGTTAAGTTTACTTTAAACCTGGAAAAAAAAAAGGAGCGTCATGATTGATCTTTACAATTTAATAACTTAAGTGCATAGGATAAAATAAGTCAGTGTTTTAATCTCATTGCACCTAGGCAAAATCTTAGAAGGATATGTGCTTCATTCATTGAGATAGAAGCATTTATATTGTAGCATTGTTTTATTTTTCAGATTGTTGGAAAGCTTTATCCATGTGTCAAGCTGCCTACGCTACATCCATTATGAGCAGGGCTCTCAGCATTCTTCAGACAATATTTCTAATTCTCTTTTTTCATTCCTTTTTTAAATGTACAATGACCTTTGTTCTGTCCTCTCCATTCCCTCTTTTCTATCATCTGGAATTACTATCTCATTTGCCTCCCTTCCATCTACTTGTGTCCAGCTGAACAGCTGGAAAGAACATTATCTAAAGCACAGTTGTGTTTCTGCAGGAAAGCAGGGTCCCAATGGATAATTATCCAAGCTAGTCCTAGACTGCATATACCAAGAAATTAAAGCATTGTAATAGGTTAAATATCATGTAACGCTTTGTGATTGTTCTCTGTATTGAGATATGTTGACTACCATTAAGCAGCTAGAGCCTAAAAAGGTTCACAGTGTCATGAGTGAAACAAAAGGCATTTCATAGTCAGTTCATGTCTGAACCACAATAGATGTCCCATGACATGCTTTCGTGAGAAGGCATGTCTTATGTCAGCATAATCAGTGCAGTACTTCCTTGCAGTAGTTACAAGTAGTTTCCAGTTGGATGAGTTCTCTCTGACATGATATTCAGGAATAGTGAACATAGTGAAAATATTTTGAATGTGGTGAGATCGTATATGTGAAGCAGGGAACCTGTTAGCAAAAGTTGGCATTGGTAATTGCTGAAATAATTGGAGACAGCTCTTCAGAAATCAATGAAGTCAAACTCCTTAAGGCTAATAGTAAATTAAGGATCCTGTTGTTCTTGACACCATTCACAATATAACTGCCACAGAACAATATATACCAAATTTTATACATTCCATTTACTATGAAGTGTTTGAGCCATAAACTCCTAAATGTAATGTTTTCTGATCACAGATCTGCATGATATCTTGCTACATGGATCATTTCATTTTAATCCACAAATTTGCCAAAAAAGAAATAGAACCATCTTGGAAGTGATCACAGAAAAGTTCATCCCTTTGTGTTAAGGCAGGATTGACTGTCCCTGTTTCAGTCCTGGCAGATATTCATCTGGCCTGCTCTGCACTGGTGAACATTCCCCATCTCTTCAATCAAACGGTTCCAAGTTTTCCTTAATGTTTAGCCCAAATCTTTCTTCCTGGGTAGACAGAGAGCTTTTATGTGCTGGTGCATTTGAGGAGATTTCTGTCCTCTGTCATGGCCTGTGATTTCTGCTGTGAAAATAAATTTCTGCTGAACTTTTCAAGAATTAGAGGGCATAAATGATAGTGTACAGAATTAAATTATAGTTTCCAGTTTTCATCAAGCCAAGTTTTTTGATGGGATTCAGGAATGTAAAAATGGAAGAATTGGATAGTGTTCTAATAGGCAAATCCTGGAAGCTCAGCTTCCAAGCTACTTCCAAACAGTAGCTTCATTGGGTTGATGGTTGGACTCGATGATCTTAGAGGTCTTTTCCAACCTTAATGATTCTATGATTCATGCATAGGTGTCACTGAGCTTTGCAAATAGAGACACCAAAATTAAATTATTCTCATGAGGTTGCATATCTGGATTAAAACTAGACTGTATGCTAAGCTGACTAAAAGTAACATTTTTACTATTAAAATATGGACAGGGGGACAGTCCTGAAGGGCAAAGGGGTCCAGGAAGGCTGGACGATCTTCAAGAAGGAAGTCTTAAAGGCGCAGGAGCAGGCTGTCCCTGTACGCCGTAAGAAGAACGGGTGGGGAAGACGACCGGCCTGGCTGAACGGGGAGCTTTTGCTGGGTCTCAGGAAAAAAAGGAGAGTTTACCGCTTGTGGAAGAAGGGGCAGGCAACTCAAGAAGAGTACAGGGATCTCGTTAGGTCATGCAGAGAGGAAATGAGAAAGGCAAAAGCCCAGCTAGAACGCAATCTGGCCGCTGTCGTTAAAGACAACAAAAAAAGTTTTTACAAATACATTAATGACAAGACGAGAGCCAAGGAGAATCTCCATCCTTTATTGGATGCAGGGGGGGAACATTGTCACCGAGGATGAGGAAAAGGCTGAGGTACTTAATGCCTTCTTTGCCTCAGTCTTTAGCAGGCAGACCAGTTCTCCTCAGGGTATTCAGTCCCCTGAGCTGGAAGACAGGGATGGCGAGCAGGATGAACCCCCCATAATCCAAGAGGAAGCGGTCAACGACCTGCTACGCCACCTGGATGCTCACA
>NW_008824986.1:16843581-16843937 GCF_000699105.1 Pygoscelis adeliae | reverse complement strand
GGAGAGCTGCCTGGCAGAAAAGGACCTGGGGGTGCTGGTTGACAGCCGGCTGAACATGAGCCGGCAGTGTGCCCAGGCGGCCAAGAAGGCCAACGGCATCCTGGCCTGTATCAGAAATAGTGTGGCCAGCAGGAGCAGGAAGTGATCGTGCCCCTGTACTCGGCACTGGTGAGGGCGCCCCTCGAGTACTGTCTTCAGTTTTGGGCCCCTCACTACAAGAAAGACATTGAGGTGCTGGAGCGTGTCCAGAGAAGGGCAACAAGGCTGGTGAGGGTTCTGGAGAACAAGTCTTATGAGGAGCGGCTGAGGGAACTGGGGTTGTTTAGCCTGGAGAAAAGGAGGCTGAGGGGAGACCT
>NW_008824986.1:16823524-16843491 GCF_000699105.1 Pygoscelis adeliae | reverse complement strand
AGGCTGCCCAGGGAAGTGGTTGAGTCACCATCCCTGGAAGTATTGAAAAGACGTGTAGATGCGGCACTTAGGGACATGGTTTAGTGGGCATGGTGGTGTTGGGTTGACGGTTGGACTCGATGATCTTAGAGGTCTCTTCCAACCTTAATGATTCTATGATTCTATGTTTTCTATGATTTGAAACTCAAACAAGACCAACAAAATACAGAGATTTAACTTTTTTGTGGCACTTCTAAAGGTTTTAAGAAAAAGGCAATAATGTTGTCAAACTAACATCAGAATTTTTAACTTCTTTAATTTCTTTAATTTTAATTTCTCCCACCCTTGCCCAGAGACACACCAGCACTTTGGACAGACCTAGTATTTGGAAACAAATGGTTGGAATGGGAATTGTTTTGCCTAGTCTTCTGTCAGGTCTCTGCAGGAAGCTTTGTTAATCTTTATCAGGTAAAGAAGCTCTTTCGTGCATTCTGAGTATGATTTCCAGTAGCACTTGACACGTTTCTTGCCACACTTGATTGAAATTGTCGGCTTTTAATAAAAGCAAAATTAATTCAGCTTTCCAGCTCGATTCTGATCACACACCAAGGAATTTATCTTTAAGAAAACAATGAAGTCATCAAACTGATTTAAAACTGCTGTGATATCAGAATCTTGTCCTTATTAGCTAATCTTTTAGATTAGATCATTTTCAATCTAGCTCATAGTAGCAGGTCAGAGTTTCGGCTGTGCTCAAGAGACATAAGAGATTAAGTGACCAACAACTGGAACAAAGGAAAACTTGGGATTTACTGAGTACAATTTTTGTTCTAGTCAGTCGCTCAAGTTCTACCACAAAATCCAGGACCTAAACTTGTAAGTCATACTTATGTGAGTAGTTTGCTTGTCCGTAGCCCTAATATTGAATGAGGATCTCTTTTGGTTTGAGCAAAGTTTGTTTAGGGGGGGTGTGTGTGTGTGTGTGTGTTGTTGTTGTAGTTTTACAAAGAAGGCCATAAATGATGACTGTGAGAAATCAACAGCTAAGGAAAACCAGGATCACTTAGAGGTTTTTTCAGATAAATTAGTGCTGCTGTGGGACAAGACCAAAACTGAAATTTATATCCTAGTGTAGCATGTAATTATGTTGTATTGGACCTTTAAAACTCTGCAGAAGAAATGTTCACACATCGCTAACCTGCTGAGCCTCTGTCTAAAGAATAACAAAGTCATGAATGAGAAAGTGTGGTCTTACAATGAGAGATTGTTTAGTCTTCTTGGTGATAGGAAGGATGAAAATTTGCTAATTTTGGCTGGCTCTTTAACTAATATGGAAGATTTGAACCTAATCAAGAAGGCAAAGGAAAGTCAATGTGGGAATTGAGCAAAATGGGAAAGACAGAGCAAAACAATTTTCCCGTAAACACTGAGATTTATGTTCTCTACAACATTTGTGTAGCTCTAAAGTAATTCACTGAAAATCATTGAAATTGTTTCAGAAGTATCTAGAATAATATGAACAAGGGAAAGACTCTTGCAACCTTTTCAGTGCTAATGCTCCTTCAGTCTTAGAATCAGGATTATAGCTCCGATTTTAAAATCATATTTTAAAATCAGTTCATTAATTTGTTTTTTTTGAAGACTTGAAAAATTTGTCAATGAATTTGAATAATCAGGAGCTACGATTTTTTAGAATTATAAGTGCTATTAGTGCTCTCCAGTTTAAACACATAGCAGAAGAGTTTTTCACTGACCTATATGCCTTCTGCAAATACTAACGTTTTTCCATGATTGTTAACATGGCTTAGCTTGCAGGATCTCACTATGTAGCATTTGTTACCTAAGAGCTTTTGTTTAGCTTGGACTTTGCTATATTAACTAAGCTGTAACCCAGAAGGTTTTTGTAACACTTGCAAGTTAGAGCAAAGCCTTCATCTTGTCTTATTTAGTAGATCTGCTGATAGTTTAAGATTGCAACAGTAACGGATAATTTTTCTTCTTGAGTAAAAATTGCATCTTAAAATTATTTTTACACCAACTCCCTGCCTTCCTCCTGATACAAATACTTGTGCAAGCAAAAAAAAAAAAAAAAGCACTTGTATATTTCTATCATTTTCTTATCGTGGCTGCAAATAATGTATTTAAATAGAGAATTGTTTGAGAAACGTGGTTCTAAGCGTGCCCAGTCTTGCCTAGATGTTGGGAAGCATATGGTCTACTTTATCCATGCAGAGAAACTTCCTTGCTGCTTTCTGTCACCACTATATTTTTTCAACTGCAGTTTTCAGTGTGAATGGCACACATGTGTTGATCGTGAAGGTAGCATTCTTTCAGTACAGCCTTAAGCTAATTATTCTTAGTGGCAGTGGGGCTTTGTACCTCATTTGTGAACAGCTATTTATACTACTACACCAGTACAAAGCAATGTTTCACATTACCAGTTTACCAGACTATTACACCATTGTGTTTTAATCCACTGTAGGTGGATGGAGAATATGAGCCATCTGTTTTATTTAATGATATAATCAGTAAACAATATATGCACTTTACACATTTGGTCATTAAAGATGCCCATATTGTTGGACCCTGTATTTACATTGTAAATTAGCGTATTCACACATCAGCTCTTTCTGGTTTAAAAGGCTTGCTGTGTTCATAAGATGGTACAAAGCAAGCTCAGTAACTGCTCGAACCCAGTGCAGGTGGTCGAGCTAGTTGCCACACAGATCAAAAGTCAAACAACTGTGAATCTTCCTTTGAAATGGCATTTAGAGAGACAAGGCTGGTCTTATCTTCAGAAACAAGAAAGAGTTATAGATATACATCATGAAGTTCTGAGAACAAAAGGGGGTTTCATAATCACTCGGCATCAGAAAATCCAGTACTGCAGACTTTTGTGAGGACATCTTTGGAATATAAAGACCATTTTATTTTCCTGGACAAAATTTATAGGATTCAGTCTGATTTATTAAATATGAGAAAGTTTAGTGATTTCAAAACTTTGGAGACAAGAAGTTGCCTGCTCTCACAGTCCATTTAATTTTTTTTTTTTTTCAGCAATGCTTAAACAGAATAAGACAAACAGCAACAGCAAAACCCAATCTTTTTCAAGGGCTAGAGGCGAATGCATGTATTTGTGCTAGGAACAAAGGAAATTGCATGAGATTTCCATTTCCCCAAAGTATCCTTGGTGAGCACCAAAAAATAGCCACCAAAATACATTAAAAATTCATTGATAAATAAAATTTTATTTGCTAGCACATTTTTTAAGGAGATGGAAGATCATACAATCCTGTATTAAAACAGTAATGTTCATTTTAGTGTTTTACTTCACAGCTTGTGCTAAAGATGCCTAGAACTTAAGGTATTGTCGTGGTTTAACCCCAGTAGGCAAGTAAGCACCACACAGCCACTCGCTCACTCTCCCCTGGTGGGGTGGGGGAGAGAATCGGAAGGGTAAAAGTGAGAAAACTTGTGGGTTGAGATAAAGACAGTTTAATAGGTAAAGCAAAAGCCGCGCATGCAAGCAAAGCAAAACAAGGAATTCATTCGCTCTGTCCCATCAGCAGGCAGGTGTTCAGCCATCTCCAGGAGAGCAGGGCTCCATCATGCGTAACCGTTACTTGGGAAGACAAACACCATAGCTCCGAACATCCCGCCCTTCCTTCTTCTTCCCCCAGCTTTATATGCTGAGAATGACGTCATAGGGTGGGGAATATCCCTTTGGTCAGTTGGGGTCAGCTGTCCCAGCCGTGTCCCCTCCCAACTTCTTGTGCACCCCCAGCCTGCTCGCTGGTGGGGTGGGGTGAGAAGCAGAAAAGGCCTTAACTGTGTGTGAGCACTGCTTAGCAATAACTAAACCATCCCTGTATTACCAACACTGTTTTCAGCACAAATCCAAAGCATAGCCCCATACTAGCTACTGTGAAGAAAATTAACTCTACCCCAGCTAAAACCAGCACAGGTATTTATTGGAGGACTCAGTCTCATTTCTCATTGTGTTTTATGAGGAAATATAATTGGGTTTATCACTGGGTGAAGGCTTGACTGGCATTGCCAGTAGGCAGCGAAGGGAAAGGACTTGTGGAAGTGGTATGGCTAAGAGTGAGTTTGCAGGTCAGCAAGGCCGGCGGAGTAGTCTTGAGCTTAATAACACAGCTGCTCAGCAGCAATGGGTCTGCTAATAAAGGTGGAGCTCTGTGAATGCCAGTTCTTTAGCTCAGTTTGAAATCATCTTTTAAAGCAGCAGAGTGTCTGTCAGGGTGAGATCTTGGTCATTTCTTGTTGTATGCACTTGTATGAAAAACTAGCAGCAAAATATTAGTACATAGGAGATTTTCATTTTGGTTTCTGTTCCTACATAATACAGTTATACTCAGAGGTACTGAACATATACTCAGTAAGAAAGTCTGTGTACTAAAAAGAAGTGTGTTCACTTTCCATTTAGTGTTACAAACATGAGGACATAGCTTTCTAAGTCTTTAAATCTATTTCAAAGGCAAGCTAATTATATTATTCTTTTTTTTTTATTCTTGGGGTGGGAGGAAAGAAGATTTTTTCACTAGGGCTTTTTTATGCTGGCACAAATTTTAGACATAAAGTATTTTCAAGTGTGTGAGTGAAGAGAAGAAAACATCTCATTTTATGAGCTGTTCCTACATAATACAGTTATACTCAGAGGTACTGAATATATACATTATATATGCTTTCAAAATATACAATATTTTCATGGTTAAAATATTTAAAATAGAATAAGACTCAGCTATAAGTGCCCCTTTTATAGTCTTTTCATATCTGTATTTCATGTAAGTTGAATATTAAGCATTGGCATGTTTCCATATGCTTCATGATGTATTGCCTTCTGATTTTGACATATTGTGTAACTAACTTATTTCTAATCTTATAAAGGTGTTGAGATTTTTTTTTTCCCATCCCAATCCAGGAAAAACAATCAGAAACTTGACTGCTGATGTTTGAATCCTAGCTTTGTCCTGAGTGTATCTTGGGTAACTGTGGACACATCTGTTTCTGTGCATCTCTAAAATGAGGATAATATTCCATATCTCAGCAAAGCATTCCAAGGGCAAATTCCCTTAATTAATCTATGCATGGTCCTCGCATGACAACCTGATGAGAGTTTGTGAATGATGGACTAACTGGTAGCAGTGCCTGTCCTAATTTGGAGCCATGGCTTAAATGGATTTAAAAGGGGTGAAAGAGAAGCATGGGAAGAATTTAGACTGGAGGGATGTGGGGTATCCTATTTCCCATAACCAGTCCATTACCAAGTACGTACCTGATCTCCTTCACTACTGAACGTAGATACGAGAAAGAGGATGTATCAATTCTTTGTTATCTTCTTCAGATAATATAATTTTAAGGGCTACAGGTGACAGGCTCATCTTTCCTTGGGTGACATTTTTGGTGTGTTGCAGACAGAAAAGAGTATTTGGGTTGGTTCAACAAATAGGATTAATGCATCCCTGGAGACATAATGATTAAGTGTATTTAGAGAAGAGCAGTAATGTTAAACTTGATGTGCTAGCCCAGGCAACTGCTTCTTCTTTATCAATCTCTCCTTACTGCTTCTGTCAGAAATTATGTTCTTACAGCTTGCGGTGGACTGAGATGTATTATTGCTGGCTGCTGTCAACCTGCAAACAATCAGTACCTTACAAACATTTGTTAAGTACTTTAGGGTTCCTCAGAAGAAATATATCCCTACAAATGCAATGTTTTATGACTTACTGTCATAGCGCTGCCGTTTCTGTGTTCAAAGAAGGCGTGGAGGAGAGATGTATAGACTCAGGGGTGAAGGTAGACAGTCACTTACTTCCCCTGGCCAAAATTACCTTTAGCACCATCACCTCTTGCCTCTGGGGAAATAAAAAGAAATAGTTTGTTACAGAACATGGATGGGTAAAGCCATGAAGGTAATCTAGGAATGCATAAAAATTCTATCTATCTCATGTGTGGTAACTTGATGACCAAGAACACACTAGTGAGCCTTTGAAATTCCAATATTTTGCTGTTCAACTTTTGATTAAGGAGAAAATAAAAATGTGGATTTCAATTGCATTTTGCCAAAACATCCACTGACATGATTGTGCTCTTAGCTGTAAAGTTAGAAGAGAGTTTGTTAGACAGTTTGTGTAGCAGGTACATGTTGAAAGCTAGAGTAAAATGAAGTTTAAATCTGATAACTGGTAACGAGGCTGTGGAGCACCATCTTCATGAATAGTATTCTTTATAGAACGTCTCTTGTGCTGATGCACTTGTTTGGTCATATTTTAACAGTCATCTTTGAATTATTGATGATTTATTAAAGCTCTACCAGCAAGCAGTGGGAGAATTAAGCTCCCACATGCCAGTTCTGTCAGATGATTCCTTTTTGAGGAATCTAAGTGATCAAATGAGATGAGCCATTTATAATTCTTCAAACAGGAATTGTTCGCAAGTAGTTGTTTCTTAGTAAATTCCCAGTGTCCTCTTTGGAGTAAGATGGGGTATTTGGAATTATATGATACACATATACGATATTAAGCCTTGTAGAATTGTTTTATAATAAACTACATAAACCATATTAGCAGTGTTCCAGATGCTTAGCAGTCAGCTAAGGAAATAGGGACCTCGACTCAGAGATGCACGCTGTAAACAGAAAACACATAGGTGGGGTAGGGAATGTTGAATGAACCCAAAGAAGAGGCAGTGCTGCAAAGATGCTGTCATGCTCTGTTTCAGGTAGTGACTTTTGTATGCTTATAATTATGTTCATTGAAATCAATGGAAAAGCTTGAGCCCAAAATGCCTGTTCTCTGAATCTGAGAGGAGGAGCAGGTGCACAAGATACCAGAGAAAAGCTCTGTTTTATAAATGTAGAGACTAACTTACAGTAGAGTTTCTGTTTTGTCCTCTTGCTCCATTGACCCAAATACAGATTTCATAGGACAATATTGTTGGGGCTGACCTGGATAATAGATATTGGTTGGGAGGACTATTAAACCTGGCCCTCCTCTCTAAACTATTGAGTTCTGAGACTGACTTTAGTTTGAGACCCACTGTACCCTGCTTTCTTTGATCCAAACCCTGAGGATATGTGATCACCATTTAAAGGAATGAACTCCTTTGTGAGGAGGAAGCCAAGAAGTGGCCCCAGAGAATGCCTCCCCACATGGAAAGCCACCACCTCCTGATTTGATGACTTCGCTGCTAATGCGTCTTTCAAGAGGGCCTCTTTGTCCTGCGTTATTGGCTTATTTGAAGACTTATTTGGCTCTTCTTTTATTTCAGCCTTAATTGTCATTAGTGGGGTTTTCTTTCTAAAGGCATCTGGGGAATAGTAGTTTATTGCACATTGTTGTGTTTGTCTAAAGGCAATTGCACAAGCTTGAAACCTAATCCTTGTAATCTTTCCTGCTAGGGAGAGCTTGAGATAAATACTGCTGTATGCTTGGTGGGAGTGGGTCTCTACTTTTTGATCATCCATGTCTAAATGTTGAGTAATACTTAAGGGAAAATGTTCTCAAAACATTCCTTAGATGATTATTAGATTATATTTTATGTTTGATAAAAACTGGAAAATTGTCTAAATATTTGCTTAACATCCCACCCCTAAAGCAATTTATTTCCTTTCTGGCCTTCAACCCTCTTGCTCAGTGAAATGAGATCAGTCACTTTCTGTTTATATTCGGTTTCACTTTGCAGTTTTCATGTACATGTAGTGCGATTCCCCACTGCAGGAAAATATTTAAATAATAAGTGGGGAATAAAGAGGAAGGAAGGGAAAAAAACCTTTTAAAAATATTTTCTAGTGTCTTCCCACATTTTAAAAGTAAACAAGTGCTATGATTATACTACTTGCATGTGACATGCTAATAACTAATGTGAGAAGAAATTTAAAAAATAATCCAGTCCTGCTTTTCTATAAATTGTTTGTCACATAGTAAGTAAGACCAGTTTGTACATATTATGTTCCTGTGGCTACCGTTCAAATCAGCCTTTGGCAAAAGCAAACACATGTGAGATATCTCATTCTTAGAAGAGGAAATCACTTTTGCATCTTGGATACTCTGTGGTGGTTGAGTTTTCTGGAAAGTGCTGACTTTTTCACATAGACAACAGTCAGTACTCATATAGGTCAATTGTTTGGCTGTTTTCTCTCACCTGAATTTTTCATTTTGGATTAATATAGAGTATGGGTCTCAAAACCATGGACATCAGAACAAATGCTAGGTCATGATTAGAGCTCGACTAGATGGGAGGAGGGGCTTAGGGTAACATTGTGTTGTGGAAAAAGAACAATCAGAGTCAGTAAATTAATTTAAAAGATCGAGGACGCTTCTCTGTACCAACCAACATTGAAGCATTTCAGTCGTACATTGCAAAATGGCTGCTTCAAATGCATGAAGTCCTGGAGTTTCTCTTGAGTCCTCTTTCTCTCCCACCATATTTTTGCAATTAAATACTGGATGAAAATTCTTTTTCCTTTCCTTTTGTTTTGTTTTTTTGTTTTAAATGTGTTACTTTTTCCTTAATGTGTAGCAGCTGATTTTTCCTCTGTTGGCTCACTTGGGCACTGAGACAAACCCCCTTTCAAGGAACAGAGTTCCAACATTGTTGTTGATTATTTTAATGGGAAGCCATCTGTGTGGTAAGGCAGGCTCTTCAGCTTCTTTCTGGAGAAAAAAAAGAGATGCAAGTATTTTACCCAAAGGTAAAACCTTTCTCTCTGTAATGTGGATGGACTCACAAAGAAAGTAGACATAAAGGCATGTGTCTCCTCACCACACTCACGAAGACCTGATTTTCAAGAGCAGCCAACCTGTGACAGACAGTCCCTTGGGAACACAACTGGCCTTCTTCAGAGAGTGATCCACTCTTGGTGCTTCCCACAAAGTTGCAGTCAGAGATCTGCTGTTCCTTTGGGGGACAAAGGGACAGTTTGCTTTCCAAGAGCTCTTTGCCCTTCTTTTTTCCGGCTTACCCCATCTTATCTTCCCAAAGTTTGAGTTGCATTTCTTGCAGGAGTCTTGTGCTTCCTTTCCATCCTCTTCTGTGGTTTTCATAGCCTGTCAATCTGAGATGGGTTTGACTTCTTTTGACAAACACCTTCACTTAGAATCGCAATGTGGTTGCCCTGAAAAAAAGGTGGCCTTTCTTCCTTCCTCTTTATGAACTAGAGACATAATGTGTAAAGGCTTGGTGTAAGCTCACAATAGCACTTTGTCCTTTTTCACATCACTTGCCAAATAACTACTGTTGTGGCAACAGCTGTAACCAAGCATGGTGTCGGCTAGTTTTGCCATAACATGACTGGATGCCAATAATTTTAATATAATGTGAAACACACTCCCAGGCAGTGCAATGAGGCATCTATTAGTAAATTCCTTGAAATGTCATCTGGATTTTTTTTTTTGGATCAATTCAGGTCTCAGAACTGGACAGTGTTGTGATTAAAAGAAAAAGAACAGAAAATTCTCTCATTATAGTAAACATTTCCAAGAAAACTCTCACCCTGAAGCGCACAGCTCTGCTCTGCTTACATAGACAACAACAGCAAAGGCTCTGTGAAGGCTATAGGGGTGGAGGTTATAACTGTGGCTACCAGTTGTTTGCTGCTCTTTACTGTAGCACTTTCTCCAGTGACAATAAATGCTCTTTATTTTTAGGCTTCTTATTCTGAACTACTTATAAAAACTAAAAGGTAGAAACCTGGTGAACCATTTGTTTTTAATACATTGCTTATATTGTGCTCCAAAGCATGGTATTCAGCATTATTGTTAATGATTGAAGCATTAGCATTTAATTGTGTAAAGCAATTAAAAAACTCAATATTACTACTTCTTGGGCTGAGTCTATTAATACAGCAAGCATTAGTAAGAAATACATTGAAGAAGTTGAACGAGGTCATAAATGTTCTGCGTGCAAAGAGCACCTAATGCTGTTTTCCAGGCCTTTAAGAAGTAGTTTAAAAAAAAAAAACACAAAAACCTTGTGAGGTGAATAGATAAAAGGCTTTCTTGGTTTAGTTGTATCAGTTTGGCTTTTTCCTGTAATTGCTGGGGTTGTTTTGTTCCTGAAGGGGGAACGGATGCCAAGCTGAAGTGGTAATTTCTGAGCACTGTTTCAAGATATTGTGAAAGTTCTCAACTTTTCTGTAACAACAAAAATAACACTTCTCTAATGATGTCTGTTTATTTCATATTGTTCTTCTGTATGCAGTTTGGTGCAGCTGGCAGCAAGTACTTGAGAGAAACCCAGGGCTGAAGTAACAGTGTAGGGGGAACCTGAGTAGCCTTGAGTACCTGCAGGCTGTGTGCACCGACTCCTCTGGGTGCTGTCAAGCAGTCCTTACCTTACATCACCGTGGATGAAATTGAAAGATCATTTGCGTTTGATCCCAGGTGTCTTTACATTAGAATCCAAACAGGAAAAAGCTCCTGGCAGCGTGAAGCTGGATTGGAGGTGTTGATACTCCAAACACGTCCGGATGTCACTCTCCTTGCGTCAAGATGGGCTGGCTGTGGGGCTTACTTTCCTTTGGTAATCTTAGGAGTTACTTGCACAATGAAAGGTCCAGGTTTTTCCGACCTATAAAGAGTCATGGCAGAGCTCTGTAGTTGTAAAGTATCATTATGTGCTCAGAAGTGAAGAGGTTTTTACTAGGGAGGAGCTCAACCCAAAACCCTAAATGTGGATATTTCTAAACCTTGGAATCTGTATCCACATCTGAGTTTTGCCGGTTACATGTGCCAGTAGCTCATTAAACCAGTGTATGACATGGAAATTTCCCTAAAACTTACAGTATTCCACATCCAGGTGCAATTGCAACTAATTTGTGCAGTCTCTGCTAGACAGTTTCCAAGGGAAATTTTTGTTTAATTTAATATCAGGCCAAATCCCCTGTATATCTTCAAGTCTCTACTTACTGTTTGAATGTGTGCAGAACAGAAGCAGCACAGGCAGAAATAATATGGTGTTTCCCAAAATGACTCATTTGACCCTTAGCTTGGGAAAAAGACCAACCTGAAGAAGCAGAAGGAAGTTCTGTCTCTAGATCCACACAGGTTTTGGCTTCTCTAGTGATGCTGCAGTCATGGCATTTTAAAAGGATACAGTTGTTTTCAGTCCAAAAGCAAGTTGATTCTTCACGCATAGTTGATACTACTGTTTAGGCTGATGAGGGTAAATTTTAAGACAAACCACAGGAAATGGCTTGGAGAGGTGGAGGATATTAAGAAAATATTGTACTGCTGCTTTAGAATAAAATGAAACACTTTAGGCTCCATTTTCCCATACGATGTTTAAAGCCATTGTTTTGATAATTTTTTTTTGCAAAAAATATTGCAACTATTGAAAACAAATGTGCTTCAAAACATATAGTTGTTTTCTGTAATCTCAGACCAAGACAAGTCACATGAAAATCCTCCTCTTCTCATGGAGGGCAGCCTGAGGATTGAAAGAAACAAAAAATGTTTCTTTCCTCCTTCCTCTGTCCCCTCACCCCCTGGTTTTGGACTAATTGTGTCCCCTTGAAAGTACTACTTTCCGTGTGAGCTTTGAGAGTGAAAATTGTTCGACTTTCTGTTTATGGAGGAATCTGCTTTAGCTGGGAAGCCAGACACAGCAATAGGAACAGAAATAGCACTTTTAAAGCTGACAGACTGCATTCACTTTGGTATGTAGAGAATGGCAACAGCAGTCACTAGTATTGAGAGAATTCTGATCTTTCTCTCTCTCTCTGCCCCTGTTGCAAGATGAGCAAGGGCTAACCTGAACTTTTGCTTGTTTGTTCTGCTATGGGGTTAAAGATTCATGGTCCCCCCCCCAAGAGTGTTTTCTTCTGTTTTTGTAAGGGGGAGAATTCAACTTTTGTGAAGGCAAAAGAAAAATCCTTGCCCGATATAAGAAACAGCTGAACAAGACCTAAGCTGATAGATTTTTTTTTTCCCCAGCTTTCTACCTGTGAAGAAATACAGTATTTTTAGGGTGAGGGGTGATTGTGGAAAGCAATGATTGAACAAATAACTGCTTTAAGGCCAGTGCTAGAAACACTTGCCAGTATAGTAATGTCAGTTGGAGGTGTGATTTTTGGCTGCATGTGTGTATTGGCAAAAGCCCTAGTATAGACATGGCTGTACCAGGGAAAAAAAAAAATAAAGCTTTGGCCAGTATATTCTATTTTGCTTGGGGAGGGTATAAGCTCTAACAACAAAAGCACTTTTTTTCTGCTGGTAAGTTGCAACTCCAGTAGAAGCTCATGCCAAAATAGTTATACTGTTGTAGCGGCAAACCTTTTTCATAGACTAGGCTCCTGAGTCTGGTATCCTAACATTAGCAACTGTGCTCCTGTTATTGTTAATTTTAACAGCAGCAACATCTGAAGGTGATTTGAGTGCCTTAGACTTTGTAGCATTGTAATGATCGTGAATTTACAGATCTGCATTTCATTTACTCCCCATACTTACGAGAATTGCAAACAAAATTACACTGGACTCCATCTTCTGCATGCAAGACATTTCTTTACAATTCTTTTTTAATGGCTTTTTCCTAGCTACAACTCAAGTAAAAAGGCCTGTGTGCTTTGCAACTGTCTAAAAGCTGAAGAATGACATTATCTTTGGATTTATTTTCTGATTCATTACACAACTGTTCATAGTGAAACATGGTTCTTCTAAGTGTAACATAGTCTTCATACCTAGGTTTTGCACATTTCTGTAGCAGTTTTTTTCTTGAATATCTTGAATATATTGGGATTCTGGAGGAGATGTTGTCATTACCTCGTGAGACTACATAGTCATACATGTGACCCTGCAGGCTTTCCATGTGAACTTTCCTTCTATTTTACTCACATGTTAGGATGAGAGAGAAGTCTTTTTTTCTAATACTGAAGCACGCTGCATCAGCCATCTTCAATACATGAAATCAGAAGGGGTAAATACTCATTCCAGGTCCCAGTTTCATGTCACAAGAACATTTCAGCTATTGTGTAATCTCTCCTGAGTGCCCTCACACTAGGAGAGCAAAAACAAGACTGTTCTCAATGCTGCTAGGGAGGTGACGCTTGGAGATGTGCAGTCTGCCCTCGGCGGTCAGTACCCTGCTTATCTTCCACTGGTATTTCATGCCAACTGACTTTTACAAGAGAATACCAACATTTGAACCTTGATCGTTAGACTTTTTCTTCAGCCTACTACTGCCTTGTTATGATATGGTACAAGAGAATGTTATGGTTGTTTGGGTTTTTTTTTTATTTTTGCTTTAAATTACCTCTGACTTCATTGGGTGTAAAATTCGGCCAATGCTGAGTGCTTTTGAAAATCCCACCCTTCAGTTGGTTTTGGTTTTGTTGTTGTTTTTTATGTCCGATGTAGGACTCAGTAATATGTACTGGCATAACATCTCACTGGAGCAGAACAATGATTTATTGTTGTAATTACTGACATCGCAAAACCACAGACAGTAATCTTGATCTTGGGGGGGAAAAAAGACCCCTAAACACTAGGTTAAGACTTATTAAAAAAGATAGTTTATGTGAGTCTGGTAGGATAAGAAAACTAAGCACGTTGAGTTTTAGAGTGTTTCCTTTTCTAAGTTTATGTTCTTCATAGTTTTTTAAAAAAGAGGGAAAAGAAAAAAAAGGAAATGCTGGGGAAGGTTGGTGTTTAATAAATGGTACACACATCTGAAGCTGTATTTTCAGTATTTCTGGTCTTTCAGTCTCACAGCTTATCTTTTTCTAGGCTCGTGAAGCATGAAATAAGTTAAAATCAATAGGTTTTTAGAATATTTGGACTTTCTGGCATTTTTTCTTTGTTGCTCTGTGACTTGGACAACAAACATTGTGAACTGAGTAGCCTCAGTTTGTTAATCTCTCCCTTGGGTGCATCCTTTCTTAGTTCAGCAAAAACACAAACAGAAAAATCTGCTGCATGTGGTCAGTACTCAGTTTGCTTGGGCTCATGTGTCTTGTTGAAACCAGAATATTTTCTCTCCAAGACAAGCCAAGCCCCTTATTCTTGGTAAGAATTCTCAGTTTTCTTTCTGGATTTTAGCTGTTAACCCCTTTGTCATTTCAGGTTCAAAAATCAACTAAAAAAATCATAATATATTTAAGGGAAATATGCATGTTTAACATTTTGCATGTTCAAATAACTGAACTGCATTTGTTCAAATATAAAAACACGCCAAACAAACAAACAAACAAAAACCCCAAGCAAGCAGAAAATCACCTAGCCAAAACCAAAAATGAGAAATTTCCTTCTCAAAAGTGCAACTTTCAAGAAACTGGGTAATGAACTACAAACAGGAGGTTAAAATGGAAACACTCTTACATCTGAATCTGCAGTGTCTGCTACCCAGTGCCTTAAGTACTTTGGCTGAAAGCAGAAATGTAAAAGACTGGCTAAATTCTGGTACTTGCAGCTTCATTCACAGTTTGAGTGGGTTGCTAGCAACTTTCTGCCTGCAAATGACAGGGTAAGATCAAGTCTCAGGAGAGGATACGAGGGAATTCCTCCAGTCCTCTTGCTATAACACAAACTCTCTCAGGGCAGCTATACCTCAACTCTAGAAATCTAAAGGAGAATGAAACAAAAATAAAATTTATTACAAATATTCATTCTTAGGGCACCTACCAGATGAAATTGTAGTATGGCAAAGGTTTGCCCTATGGTGTGCCCCTTACCAGGAGAACAACAAGAAAGAGCTGGGCAAAACAATGGTTCTGGAGGAACATTTAATTGAAAGCTTTTCCCTTAAAAATATCATCTTTCCAGAAATGCAGATGTGCATGATAATCCTATAGGGATATTGGTATTTGGCCTCTAGGATTTTAAGAGTCCTGTTCCCAAGGTTAAGATATACAGAGAGCCAAATTTTATTTGAAACTATTATACAAGACAGATATGGAAGCTCATGGAGTATTACATTGCAAATCACATGTTAAAAAGAGACACATGGCTCTTGAGCTATAAAATAAGTAGAGAAAGGAATGATATTTAACAGATATCTTTAACCACTTGTTTTACTCATTAATCTGCAGTTCACAAAGCATTATTTGCAGCAAAATTGCATTATAGGATTGTTTCTGAAAAGCAAACAAGTATTTCGGACATCTTCACCGCTAACATAACTGTGTAACAATAGCAAAACAAATACTGATGGCGAGCAATGTTTCTATGAGTGAATGTGTTGAACAGCTGCCACTTTCCACCCTTGAGACTTCTGCGTATCTATGTTGGATGAAGTGATTCCTGTAGCAGATTTGTAATACACTTTGCGTTGCAGGGGGGTTAAAGGGAAGAGCTGAATCTGTGATACGGGGTCTTAATGTAGGTTTCATCAAATCAAGGGGGACTTCTACTATTGGCATGACAGGGCTGTTGCTTATGAACAAATACAAAGGTCTGAATGTGCCCCGTGGCAAAACTCCTGACCCAGTGCAATACCATCACAACAAGGTGCTACCCTAACTCTCTCATACGCGGGCACTTTCACTCTACCAAGCGCTCCCTGGGAAATGCGGTGTCCTACCTCTCTCCATCCCTGTGACAGTGTTCTCCTTACCTGCACCTTCTGAAATGACATGAGGTGTTCTCAGATATTCACAGTCATTCTGAGACTGTTCTTGTTTCTTACCAGATTTATAAAGAAGAGGGCATTGCAGCTTTGAAAAAAGCACTCAGAAGTTTATCAGCAGAATGACATTAGTCAAATACTACCAACTGTGTCATTCCTAAGGGTATTGTTCTGTTCTTGTGGTCTGGATATTCTGTACGAGTGAGTTAAGTTCCGTTAGCTACAGATGCAGGCAAGCAGCTGAACTTGGTAGATACTAATTTCCAAAAACATATTTGAGAGCATCATATTTTGCAGAATACGGTTAAGCCTACTCCACTTACAAGCAATACAAAAAGATATAATGAATAGTTTTGATTATCATAAATCATTGATTTAAAAGAGCACTGGTTTTTACCCTTTGACTAGGGCTTATTGTTGATTCAATCTGTCAAACAACCATTGGAGGTAAACAGTTTTCCCTCCTGAAAAATGTTTGCATTTTCAGAAGGATGTGCATGCTTTCTTCCTTTCCCTCACCCCCTTCTCTGTGCCCCCAAATAACATATAATGTGCTGGCTAGGACACTTCCATGAGTTTTGGAAAATCCAGCTGCAGTACTCACTTTTTTTTATATTCAGATCAGGGTCTGGACTCAGAGTTTCCTACGTCCCAGAAAATGCTGCACTCCAAGGGTTCCCAAATTCAGTGTGCTCAGTTTATGCCATCACAGAAAGTAAGAGCAACTAACTGTAGCCTTGTGGCTACTCTCACGGCGCATGCAAGATAGGCATTTTTGTTCAAATCTGAACACTTCCAACCAGAGAGCTATGAGAGACCCATTCCAGAGTAGCCCAATGGTTAAATGTTCCGGTAGGCCATCAGATTTAGGGTCTCCTGGTCTCCCTCCCACAGTGAGTGATATAACCTGGTGAGTTTGTTCTGGAGTTTCCTTCTTCCCTCTCCCTGGAAGCTGCTTCTGAGCTGCAGCCAGGGTCTGTGTAGTTGGCATGTACATGCCCAAAATGTTGTGTGCTCTGCTCTGAGGAGAGGAGCAGAAAATAAAACTGAGCAGAAGCCTCAGAAAAAGATTCTGTATCTCCAAGCTGGCAGTAGAGGAAAATCCCAGATAGTGCAAATATCGGGGAATCACGGAAATTCGTCTAGACCATGAAGTACAACCTGGGACCAATTAAAAGAGTGGATGTAGAACTGGTTTCTAGATTTTAAGCATCACAGTTCAATTAAAGGCCAATGATTATCATCATCCCTGAGATAATTTACTTTGAAGTCTGAAGAATTCTTAAGCAGATTTTTCATTTTTAACAAAAAGGCAAGAGCCAAGAGGCAGCTAGCTGTTATGCCACCGTACCTAGAAGGGTAGGAAGCCCACGCAACCCTTCAGTAACTTTGTGATCTGCTGTGGTACCATCCTGCAGAACAAAGAGAGATGATTGCAGCAGGAACAACTACCAGGCCTCCCATTTGGCAGCTGACAAGTTGCTTCTGGGTCTTTCAAGTAACAGTCACTTATCCAAAGTCTTAGTTGTTTGGGTAAACCCCGACATGAGATGTCCCTGGGCATTACTGTCAGGGTGTGGGTCAGGAGTCTGTCTCCCAGCTCAGCGGGAATTTTGCCTGTGCAGAGTCCTTTTGTTAATGGCTGTCTGGCTTCCTGACGCGTAGGCTCTAGATGTGCATGTATGTACTCACGCTTTTATAAAAAGACTTTGGATAAGTGACTGTTACTTGAAAGACCCAGAAGCAACTTGTCAGCTGCCAAATGGGAGGCCCAGTAGTTGTTCCTGCTGCAATAATCTCTCTTTGTTCTGCAGGATGGTACCACAGCAGATCACAAAGTTACTGAAGGGTTGCGTGGGCTTCCTACCCTTCTAGGTACGGTGGCATAACAGCTACCTCTTGGCTCTGAAGTTTGCCTCTTTGTTAAAAATGAAATCTGCTTAAGAATTCTTCAGACTTCAAAGTAAATTATCTCAGGGATGATGATAATCATTGGCCTTTAATTGAACTGTGGTGCTTAAAATCTAGAAACCAGTTCATGGTTAATCATTTAAGTTCATCAGAAATAAGATTCAAGTTGGGGCAATTAGACAACTGCTTCATTACTCAAACTGTCTAATGATGTTTCACTGATCTTTCACAAATGATAATACAGTAGATGAACTGTATAGTTTAAGAATAAGTTACTTCAGTTTTAGATAGTTGAAAAGTGTCTTACCAAAACTCTTAATGGAAGTTATTCAAGATGTGCTGTCTAAATCCTTTCCAATTAGTGTTGAGGTCTTGAAGGGCCAGTCTTAGCTTTTTATTAATATGTTCAGTTTATTGATGTATTTTTTGATATATGCATAGTGTGACTGTGGTACATCTCAAGATGTTGCATAATTATTATCCTTTTAATTTGTTTTACTTGGGTTCTACTCCTTAGTCTTGCTTAAAATTCAGAAATATTTCATAGCTTAATAACTTAATAACTCATTAGAAAGCCATGACATGTACTTGAGGTTACCTCAAAGGCTATCCATATTTAACGGTAAACTTGAGATAATTCATTGACAGTATGACTGTCATTGACTAGTTTAAATATTTAAGGTTGTGTTTTGACCTTTTGCCTTACATTTAAACCATATGGAGAAACTGAAATAGATTGTGTACAAAATTGGGATCTTTATCAGATGGCTATGGCATTATGAAACAACAAAAAATTACTACTTTGCCTGGTAATAGGACTATATAGACATAATTTATTAAATATACACTTTTATAAAATTTTGTTACCTTATTCTGTTTTAGATATGAGTCCTCCTCTTCCTTATTAAAAATCCCTAAAAAAAGAACTTCTGCTTCCAATTTTGGAGCAACATCTGTGGCCAATAAATTATTGCCTAAATATGATACGAGATACAAATCAAGTTTTTGAAAAACAGGACTAATTAAAAATATTAATGGTGTTTTGCAGGTCTTTCATGCTTTTATTTTGCCACATATAAAAAGGGCTCATTTTGATGCTTGAAGTGATGTTCTCTTGGGAACCTCTTTACTGAGACCTAATATACAGAACCAAGACTCAAGGAAAAATCGCATCCTAGAGTCACAAACAAATTGGAAACTTTAGAATGTCCTGTTCAGTTTTGATGGGCTTTTCTTGAAGGACCTCAAATGACTGGGGGAGTCTTAGCTTTCCTGTGAAAATGCAGCATGTCTTTAGTCTCTGGCTTTTCACGCTTTTCTCAGATCATCAGCTGCTGACTGCAAAGGTTTCTCATGAGTGAACAGAATTGTAGCTTTGCACCCCACCCAGCTGTTTGTATGCCTCGTTTTGTCTGTGTTGGTGGATACACATGGTGTTTCTCTAGGTTGGTGATGCGATAGATTGTTTCCCGTTCTCTCCCTGTTGACGTCCATGAAATATTTTATTTCAGTGAGTTCAAATGCTGTTCTAGAAACAAAATAAGCATGTTTTAATTAGTTTATGTCATAAAATGTAAGCTGTCATACTGCATTTACAAGGATTCCACAGATTTCCATTACCATCCTGTTTTGATTTAACTTGGTAATTGTATTTATGTAAAAAGACTCGGTGATAAGCTACCCGTGCATAGGGCTAATGATAAAGAGGGATGGGAGGAAGATGGGAAAGTATTTCATTCCCTGGCAAGGCTTCTGTATTGTTGGCCTTTGTGCAGACCATCATCCTTGAGTCCCTCTGCTATGTACCCTTCTTCCCTTTTACTGTCTGCCAGTCTATGGATGGTATAACTTAGTGTCTCAAGGGGTCATTAGGTTGAATAGTGACTCCAGAACAGTTTCTGATGTGCTTCTGATACAGCACAACTATCCTTCACACAAGGCTGGAGGTAACTTTGAAGAATGTGGCTTTGTATTCTTCTGTATCACACCTGCAAAGAAAACTAGCCTGTTACTGCGGTATTTTAATACAGTGAAGGCAACTTGATCCAAGTTCCCCAGCTGTTCTTGTGGACAGCTGGTGACCCACAACCACATAATCCACAGTGTTTTGAACTGACAGTTTGATGATAGATGCTTATTGTCCATGAGATGTTTTGAGACTGGGCAGTGATCTCTATGTCCTAAATGTTGCAACTTTTCTGAGCAGTTTGTTATTTTTGAGGCTTCCCCTGAACGGATGCATATGTTTCTAGTCACATATAGCAGTGTGTACGTGTACTTCTTTGTCATATCTCTCTTTTCTCTCTGAAAGCTTTTACCTTCCATGAAGCTGCTTAGAATCTTCCTGTACCTTTTGAGTTTTGTAGGGAGTTAATTAACTAATTTGTTCCCAGGTGGGTTCTGCACCTCACCAGGTGCCTCCCGTACCAGGATCCATGCATGCCCTGCTGTCCTTCTCGCAGTGCTGAACGCTGGCCAGAAAGGCCTGCATACTCTTT
>NW_008824986.1:16806461-16823418 GCF_000699105.1 Pygoscelis adeliae | reverse complement strand
TGCAATGCCAGAAGACTTTGGGGGTTGTTATGTTATTGTCCTGGAGAGGAAACTGTAGAACGACTTAAGGTCTTGTAACTCATGATAGCTAAAAAGCTTAAGGCTGCCCTTGAGTATTGGTTTCAAACACCACTGTTCACTAGTAAAGTCTAGAGCATGACATGTAACCAGCATCAGGATGCACTATGAAGTCATATTGGGGTCTGGTTATGTCATGTAATGGCAAGTTCTTACGGTAGTGAAATTTGAGACATCTCAGCGGGAAGCTTTGAGGCCCCTTAATTCTGTAGTACATGGTTCTCAAAGGCCTTTGCAGACCCATTTAACATGTATAGCATTAAGTGTTTTTTCTCCTAGCACCTGTAGTTTGGTTCACATTCCTCTCACCTTTTCTTACTACTAGGCTAGTGCCAAGCTGTTTCCAGAATGGCTCTGCTCTCAAAGACCTTTTCTGCTAGGTTTTGTTCTAAATAAGTGCAAGAAATGTCTTTATTATTTGCAAGTTAAAAGCATATCCAACTTTTGTCCTTCAAAAGAAATTTGGTCTCCTTTTAAGGGACAAGTAAATAATGAATTAGAAGCTGAAGGTGCTGTGCTTCTAATTTCTGCAAGATTAAAGATGTTGTTAAAAGAAGAATTTGTACTATGACTAATACACTTTATTTTGGGGAAATATAGGGGGAAGCACTCCATTTTCTATATAATGCAGTTATAACATAGCCCAAAGCTCTCCTTAAAAACTAGAGTGAAACTGGGCCTTAACTTCCCCTAATTGCTGGAGCAGTCCAAGATTTTTGTCTGACTGTGGAGCTTTTGCTCTATTTATGCTATAACTTGGAATTGCTTTCTAACCATTTCCTAAGTAAGCACAATTTAACCAGTTAGCAGACTGATTTAGAGGCTGAATTCCAATATCCTTTTTCTGTGAATGGTTCCATTGGCTTAATTGACTCCTTGGGAAGTAAGGAAGTATTCAGAGTAAAAGTGATGGATCTTGGTTTTAGCTAGTTATATTTAGCAGCCAGCTGAAATACAACTTCTTGTACATACAAAAACAACAGTGCTTTTCATAATTCTGTCCTCAAGAGATATAGTCACTAATATAATGACAATTAAAAAGTTTTATTGATGCATATATTTCTTAGCCATCACACATCATGAAGTACTCCAAGAAACCAGAGGATTCTTTGTTTAACAGCTAGTCAGCTAACACTCTAAGAAATCTTTCATTGTAATCTGTGTAATTCAAGGTTTGAAGCAAATTTTATTCCCCAAAATAAACTGACAAGTGCATGAGGTGAGAACGCAATTAAAAATGCCCTGCCAATTTTATAAACAGGCAAGCCAAGGTACAATGAATTTCTCAAGTCCTCAAGAGACCTAATAGGCTTGTGACAGAACCTCAGGAGCTGCACTGGAGAGTGTTGATCCACATCAGGTTCTCTAAAGAGTAATTCAAGCACATTTTGATGCATCCCAGAAAGGAGGTAGAAACACCTTTCTCATGCAAGGTAACTGCTCTGATATTCCAGTTGTTTGATGAAGAAAGTATGCATTTCTGTGACAGAAAACAATGAACACAAGTTCTTAAAAGCTTTTAGAAGAAAGTTCTTAAAAGATGTTATGTTAATTACTCTTAGGTATTTTTCAGTTTAATGATAGCTAAATATGGTGCTTACACAGGGTTAAATTAATCAACAGCTTCCTTATTAAAACAAATACCTTCTCCCAGGGATTTAAAATGTGGATTTTTTTGTTATTATTAAACAGTCAAAATGCTTTTGTCAGATAAGGCAAGAAATGGATTGTTGAACCTAGGAACCTCCTGCATACTATTCCTGAATATATTAGCATTAAATATTTTGCCTTCCAGACAATAAATTATGAAAAGGCTCTTTAAAGTGGGGATGATAGGGAAAGGATGATGGAGGCCAGTGAGATGGTGGTTAACACATTCGCTTGTAGTGCTTGCAATCTCGCTTCAGACATGCTGTACTTTGTGAAGAGAGTTGTCTGTTCTCAGCTGAGTTTCTTTGTAGGAAAGCCTAGCACAGTGGCTTTGCTTTAAAGTCATCGACTTAGAAGCTCAAGCTGAACATTACAGATCTGAGTGAGAAGAATTGACAGAGCTGTGGGAGGAAGCTTTTCTTCACTGGCCTTCACTTTCAGGAGGTTTAAAATTCTCCAAATTCTCAACTAAACTTTTTTTAAATTATCAGGTGAAGTTCGTTGTGTTAACTTTGATGTGGACTGTAGACCAGTGTCATGAAAACTCATACTTGAGAAATACACAGCCCTTCTGACTCTTCCTGTCTCCCTGTCGTGCTTTTACATTTCCACTTGGTAGGCCAGCTTTCACCATGCTATGATAATTGTTTGCTAGCACTATTAACGAGCTCTACGGCTTTGGTAAACAGCAGATCAAATTGGTTTGACCCATTCTTACTAAAAAATGAGCTAAATTAACAAATTAGTAGTATTAATGTGATTTAAATGTGATGATGTTCCCCTGGATAGATTTTATAAGAATATGGCTCAAATGGGTAGCTGGTGTATTTTCAGGTGCAAAATCCAGAGTCTGCTTTAAATATTTATCTTAAATTTGTCTATAAACTGTGAAACTCCATTTCAACCACATAATTGCCTTTTAGTATCCTTGCCCATCAGCTGTAAAATGTCAAACAAACATTAGGAGCTTCAGCAATGGATCCATTTTATGAGTGTATAGTAAACTTCTTCACCCTAGTAAAGTTTATTTAGGTATGATAAGTTGATAACATTCTAATGCACGAAGAAAGCGTGTTTTCTTTCTTTTGAATCAGACGGTGTTCCCCTGATAACTATCCTGAGGTAAAATGTAATGAAGTCAGCTTTAGTTTTATAAGCACTAGCGTCACGTCATATGCTGGCAAAGTTTATAAAATAACTGGATATACATTACATTAATATTAAAAAAGAACAGGGCGATTATAAAAAGGTATTTAATGGGACATGAGAAAAATATAGCTTCTAGATGACGATACTGGGAGAAACATTTTTCTCCTCTAAAAAGAAATAGTGAATTTGGGTAAGAAAATCTAGTGTCAGCAGAGCTCTGAAGCTTTTTCTCACAACTGTATTCAAATTTAGTGAGAGTGAGTATTCTTTCTGTAAGGCTTTGAATCATCCTCTGAGTTTCCATTGCAGAAATTTTCTGTCATCCTAGGTAAAAATCCAACCCATCCCCACCCCAGTTACTTGAATCCTATAGGATTTTTCCATAGGAGTAATTAGGAACACTCATCTTTTCACTTTCTGCCATAATTCTTAAAGAGCCGTGGGAGAAAAATAGGCTTTAGAGGAGTGGAAAAAATTCCTTCTGAGTGAAAGCAACTTGCCCAATGTCACATGTATGTCCTGAGTGAGGAATTTCAGCGTAGGTTTTCCCCACTTTGTGAGCTCTGGCCATAGGGTGATGCTGTCACTGAGACTTGAACTATCTTGCATTTCCAAGTAGCCTGGAGCAGGGCCACGCACTGATGTGTTCAGTCTAGTGTTTACATGGGATCTGTTTGCGTAACGGAGGGAATGGAGTCTGTGTAAACAATTCCCATCGATTACGACAGTTAATGCCAGCTCAACAGTATTAGACTCAGTATTTAAATATTTCAGGATGATATCTATTTGTTTTCTCACTATACTGGAGTGTTTATTAATAAGATTTAGTTTGTAAATACTCTTCTCTAGTGCTCAGTGCTGAACATGCTCTCCTTTTAATGGGATTTTAGTTTTGTCCTAGTAATATTAGCTTAAGAGCCATTGATGGCACAACCTTGTGCTAATTCAAGCATTATTACTGCCTGTGTAACATGCTGCCCTGAGTAATTCAAAAAATAAATATGAATTAATTCGGTGTCTCAATGGAAGATGGTGACACAAATATTGTAGCAGACCCATAAATTGATGGTCATTGTCAAAACCACTGTGGCTTTGACAAGCAGATCTAGATACAAAGAGAGAGTCTGCAATCGTGTCCGATTACCTTGTTGTCAGGCTGACATTTCCCCTTGCTTAGTCAACAGCCTATTTCTTAAGCTGTGTCACCCCCATTCCAGTCTAGGTTCAACAACACTGTCTCTCCATTCCAGCAGCCATTTTGGTATTGTCATTTCATTGAAGCACCCTATAGGTGATATATTGAATACTCGCATGAGGAGTTTTTCCTACCAGTATATCTCACTCACAGGGAGCCTTTCGTGAATCTGTTGCCATATTTTACTTGGGAAGGTGTTATAACTCATTGTAGTTGGCACCAGCCCTAATCAAGGTCAGTGCCAAACTTGGTACTGGTGCCAGTGGTCTGTTATCCCTGGCATAGCTACACCGCTTCTCTGAAGGACATGAGCTGAGTCAACAATAGCGTGTTTCCGTCACTACTGCTACATTAACTCTGGAAGTTTTGCTGGAAAAATAATGTTGCCAGGGTTTGGTTTGGTTTTGTCTTTCTTGTTGCTAGCCAGCATAGCGATGCCAGAAAAAGATTCTCTTGGAGACTAAGCATTAGCACTCTACAACTTGTGGATGCAGCTGATCAGCGAGTCCTTCAATCTGACCAGCTTCAGGCTGTGAGAGAGAGGCCACAGTGCTGTTCTGTGGCTGCAAAAACTGCAGACCCCCTAGCCCGAAGCGACTGTCCTGCTCTCGTCTCTTCTGAGCGGAGCAAACTTGAGAGGTCCAGTGTAAACTCTACCTCCTGGTTCTGCTTCTCCTCTTCTGAAGTGCTGCAGATACCAGTAGGGGACTCTGGCCATCAAAAGCTGAAGGTGGTTATTAAACCACTGGTCTCTTAGCAGTTCCACTCAAGCTGGATTTGACCCATGCTCTTTCCAACCTGTCCCTCACTAAAGCATATATTCATATTCAGAATGTAATAATTGATGTGATCGGCTGGGCTTGTTCTCAACTTTATACAAGCTCAGTGGCAGTGAAATCAGGGGAATTAACTGTGGGAAAAACAACAGTAGCAAAAAGTAGTGCTGGTGTTTGAATTCCCCCACCCTTCCCCTCTCTCTTTCCATGTGGCTGGGAATGTTTAACTATTGAAGAACATTAAGGTTAAAGAAGAAGCACTAACTTTAAGCTCATGAGGTTGTGTGTTGATAGGATACAGTTCTTAGGGAACATTGTCCTGCAGTACCATAACCCAGTCAGGTAGTTTGAGAATGTAAGTTTCAATCACGGTTCAGGAGTTCCTTCTCTTCATGGTTTTAAGAACCTTACCATTATTATCTATCTTTCTGTGGTTTTCTAGACTGTAGTTGACTATGCTAATATTACAGTACAAATTAAATTCTGCCTCCAGTGATTTTCCCTAGATCTCATTTGCTGCTTTCCTGTACGGGTTATGAAGTGTCACAACTCAGTAGTACCAATTATTAGGTTTTTCACTTAATGGGTAGTTTTAATGTTCTAGGAGAACCCGTTTTCTTAACTTAATGATAGTATTTTTAGGCTGTTGCATAGCATTTAACTAGTTATTATTTGTTCTTTACTCTTTGAACATGTCTAGTTATACTGTTCTGGCATCATTGCAAATACAGTTCTACAGTCTAAGTAAAGCAGGCACTTTTGATTTCATGGATAGTTTCAACTTTAAGTCTATTTTTCCCTGTGTTTAGTCCTAATTATATAACATTTCTAGTGACACTTCACCATTGGCAAAGCTTCCATAAATTCAAAAGTTTTGTAAGGTTAGAGTCCATGAAATATGCCACTAGGAAAATATTTTATGTATGTCAGTATGTTTAAGTGTGCTTTACTGACACTCTGCTTTCAAAACGTTTTACCTGGCGATACCATTCACCCTTGGTTAACAGTGGACATTTAAGCCCTGGTTGTGCAAAGGAAATTTGCCACTCCTGTCTTTTAGGGGCCTGCTTCCAGGTGTGGGATTCATAAATCTGAGCTAAGCATAGGAGCCAGGTTAAGGAGAGGCTGGGCAGGGACTACTTTCCACCTCTTCTGCCAAAGCTGCAATTCTTGATCTTAAATAGAGGTGATAAAATTCCACCTATATGTCACGTGTAGATGCCATGTGTTTTCCAGGGGTCTAGACGTAGTTATCTTTGAGATGCCAAACATGATTCCTGCCCCTCACATCCCCCCTGCCCCCCTGCCCTGTTACACAAATCAGTGTGTCGGGCTTAACCTGTTCTGTCCATCTTCTCAAATTGTTAGTAGGCGTGGCTTTGAAGGGCAGGAGGCAGGTTATCCCTCAAAGCTTCAAGCTGATCTCTGGGCTGGATCCCTGCTGCAGTCCTCCTTGCCCCATTGGTAATTTCCATGTCTCTGGATCACCTCTGTTTAAGCAGTGAAGACAGTGACAATACAACATTTGTGGGCTTTGGGATGACTACTTGCTCATTCGTTTCATATTTTAAAACTTTATGTGAGTGTAATCTGTGCCTCTTTCAACTTCTAATTGTTTTTTTTTCTTCTTCGAAATAGATTTTTCCCTGTGTCCCAGCTCAATTCACAAAGGTAACCAGGTTTATTCATGCATTATGTCTGGGGTTTATAGACACATACAACAGCGAATTAAGCTAGCATGGCTGAAGCAGTTTCTACTCATGGCTGTACATACTGCCTTTCTTTGGGAAGTTAGTACAACCACCGTGGTGATAGCTGAATGGGATGTGCATTTGCTCCTCCACCACTGTATATAATCTGCTATATTAATGTAGCCTGACATTGGTTTAATTTACAGTATAGTACTGGGCTGTAAACTGCAGCTATTCACAAGTAGATTCATTTCCCATCCAGCCACCTCTCAGTGAAGGTGATAACCTCCAGGAGCTCAGCAGGATACAGCTTCAGTCAGTCCAATGTAATCTGCTGTCACATGTGTCAGCGCTCTCTGTACATCCACATCCCCATGGTGACCTCTGCTTTTGCTGGCCACTCAGAAGGTTGACCAAAAAAGGCTTTGGCTGGAGCTCACGCTAGACCATAAGATAAAAAAGTGCTTATGAGTTAGGGGCTCACATGGAGGTAGTCTTCAGTAGCTTTTCCTTATTTTAGTGTATTGGGTAACTTGGTAGAATAGAGCTTTTGGTCATTTACAATCGAACCAATTACTTCACTTAGGAAAGAAGACATTAGATCTGCACAGTAGCTTCTCTTCAACAAAAATGTCATTGCCATTTAGATGTTATCTAGATTTCCTGCATAAGAGTTGGAACAGAGCCAAACATTACATGACTCCAGGAAAAAATATTGCTTTAAAATTTTACTTGGCTTTTTAGAGGATGATTTACTTTTTATGAGGTGAGGAGAAAAAGGAAGGAACTATGTGACAGAGAAAGAGACAGGGAAATTTTTATATTGGGGGTATCTGATGAAAGTTTTACAGGTTTTTTTTTTTCAAAAAACTAATTTTTTTTTAATGAAAATTTTATTTCATTATGTTTGCCATATCTATCAAACTACGCTGAAGGAACAACAATACATACATGTATACAGTGATGCTGGATTATATCCGAGCGCTCTGTAAATTCCCCTTGAAATCATAGGTACACTGTGTTTGAATACCTGACTGCAATCTCCATTTTCAATATTGGGCTAATTTACCTTCTCCATTGTTGTCTTATCTCCATTTTGGATTGAGGTTCCCTGGGAAGAGAGAAGGTGCTAACCGTACAGAGTGAGTGACAGGCTGGCTTATTTTCAAAAGATGCTTCATAGCACAATAGGATGGGAGCAGCTTTTGAAATCCCATTCACTCTGGCTTCTTGACACAGGCTTGGGGTCTGCAACAATAAAACGTCACCTGAGATAGAACAAAAGGCCAGTTGTTTTAGCACAATCCTTTAAAACTGGGGAGAACAAGCAAGGCAATCTCTCCTAAGAGAGGTTGCTTTTTTACCGAAAGAGACCACAGAAGAAGAGAGAGGCTTTCTGCACAAGAGGAGGAGAAGCCATGATTCAATAAGTTATGTGGTGCAGTCCCATCTTAGAGAAATCCAGTCTAAGCCTAGAGAGTACCATAACATGGTGCGTCAGTGACATGCAAAAAGCTGTACCTATTTTTCACGTGTTCCCATGCATTTCTTGTGAATGCAAAGGGATAGAGCAAATTAAACACAAAAGTTTGGGTGCATTTGCTGTAAGCTTTCCCATGCCCCTGACCCTGAAGAGTGAAGCATCATGAACTGCTTAATCAGATGGGAGCTCTGGGCACTGGGGTGCACTGAGCTACTGGGCAATCTTGGTATCTTAATAGTGGTCCTGGGCCAACAGCCCCTGCGCCTTACGGTCCTGCTTGTGTAAGAAGGACACTAGATGCAGTGTTTCCATACGGGAGGAACCACAGTGTGATAGTTGTTGTAGTTTAATCTGCAAGACTAAAAGTAATATGCACTTGTAATACATAGAAGAAGTCATCAGAAGAATTGTTACCAGGACTGTGACATGTACAAACCCCTATTCTAAAGTACCAGTTGTAGTTAATTTCTTTGTTTTACTTTTTATATGCATTAATTGACAACAGAGAACTGAATTGTGCCATCTAGCAATAAAACACCAGACTGGAGTATGTGATCTGGCTGGACTTTTTTCTCTCTCTTCACTATACGAAATGTGTTTTCTGCTATTTTTTTTCCTGTTTTTTGAAGTGAAGGTGACAATTCTCACAAAGTGTTGAGAGATCTCAAATTTGAAATCTGTAAATGAAAGGTACTTCTGTTGTTATTATTAGCACATCACTTCTGTATTAGATGATTAAAAACAAGTCAAACTATCAAATACATGTAATTTAAAAATAAACACATTTTTAGAATACCAGCCATTTTGCTAGGTCACAAAAAGACAGAATGTTTCAGGTGATGTTATCAAGTTCAGAAATACCTTATTTGAAAGAGAAGATTCAAGAGGTACCAGTTTATGCGTACTGCTATTCTTTTAGCATAAGCTAACAAGAACAGTATTTGTTAGAGTAAAAGAAAACTGTTTTAAGATTGGGATAGTTCCCATATAAAACAGCCTCTAAAAGTCCCATGTAAAAGTTCAATTTTTGCTTTTTATCAAAATCAGATGGCACAGCCTGTCATGGGAAAATAACTAAGGCATTTTGAGACCCTCAAGTTGTGGAGAGAAGATGTATGGCAGTTATTCCACCCTTGGATTAGAGGATGCAGCTAGGTACAAGTAACAGTCTCCAATGGATTTCTTAGACTCATATAGATTGGCTTCTTGTGTAATCCAGGGCAATTCTGAATTTACTCTAATTTGTTTCAGGAAATCAAACCAGAGCAGTGACTGTAAAGATCCTTTTACATCCCGTTCTAGTAGCTTTCTCAGTAAACACTCGTTTGCAATCACAAAGACCAGAGGATCCCTATAACTTGGAGAAATGGATAATTGTGATTGTCTGATAGCAGGTCCCATGTTTTTAATTCTTAATGTTTATTTTTTACCTTAAATCTTGTATCATTGCTGCTGTGAAAATTTCATGGCTTGGAGATTGGTTACAAATCCATTTTTAATTGGCTTTTTTGGTGACCAAAAAAGGGAGAGCGCTGTGGAAAAGCGGTGATTTTGTGCACATTTTAATGATGTTCCTAAAAAGCTAAGTGAAAAATGGTATATCTCTTTCCAATTAGGAAATTTACTTGCCTTTACTGTTGCTATTTACAAGATGCCTTTCATTTTGTTGTTCCATGCGTGGTTTACTCCTGGTTTTAAGCTGCAGTGTTTACCTACACAACCCGGCAAAGGCAAGCTACCATTACTCCTGTGTGAAAATTATTTCATTTAGCCAGCAACTACCAACAGCAAAAACGTAAACCGCTGGCTTACTCTGAGTAGTCAGAACTGCAGAAGCAGGTAAAAGCCAGTTAAAATTTGACGCTTGGCCACATGGTGAATTTTTGAGAACCGCAGCTGTTTGAGGTGTAAGAACATCTGTGATTGTCAACAGTTCATTAGAAAATTACTGGCAATAAAAGAATGCCAGCCCCCCTCTTCCCGAAAGCAATTTGATTCCTGATGGTCTGCCTGTCCTTTGTATTGTTTTACTTCGTTCACAGAGAGACTAAATTTGCAACAAATTTTTCTTCTGTGTTTCCCTCATGGTGCGATGATCTAACATCATTATTCACTCCTTACTTATACCGGATTTGAATATGCCATTGTTTCTTGGACAATAAAAACATCGTTTGCCGAGCAGTCATCACATACATTAAAGCTTTGCCATATGTGTATCACATTCCTGTGTCATATTCCTTGGACAGAGCTTGGGTAAATTCCTTTGGCTCGAGTTTTGACATGATGGTTGTAATAACTGAGAAAGCTTCCATTAATAACTGGTCAGAGCACTAAGTTAATATTTTATCAGAATCCTTTGCAATATTTGGATGATATTGATCTCTAGTGTGGTACCGTCTAGCAGTTTCCACATTAGATCTGCTGAAGTCAGGAGCAATGAACCATTTTTGTGCTTACAGAAAAAAGAAAAAAAAAAAAAATGGCATGCTCAGTCAGGCCTGTCTGTGCAAGGAACAGCCTAAGACAGGCTGTAAGTCTGGTTGTAGGATCTTCTTGAGCTTTGCAGGTCTGTTGCTGCTTGGATTCTTCTCTTTGAATTTTTGGCTGCCTGCAGCAGAATTTCCATTGCTAACATTGTCTCTGTGCCACATAGCAACAGGGGTAGGAGAATGGTCTACTATTTAGTATTTCTTTCTCACATGTTTCTGCAGCTCCCCCTTATTTCTTTTCTTGTATTTGGCTATAGACCTAAGGGTGAGATCACACATGTATAGAATGAGAGCTGTAGAAACATATTACTCGGCCGTATTTAGTGCCAGCATTTGAAAGTGCCAAATTGCTTTTTGGGTTTTCAGTATCACATGTTGGAGTCATCACAGGCTACTACTATTCCCTGCTATTTACTCCTTGCAGCGCTTGTGTAATATTTGTAAATACTTTCACAGATGAACATATCTTTTAGCTACAGGATGTGGATGGCATTGACCTATCGTATAAAAACAATGTACTGCTTCTGATCCAGTGGTTCTGAGTTTGTAGACTTCTCTGTTAGACATTTGAAATGAGCCAATTATAAAAGCAAAGATAGTTTAACCATGACACTTGTTCATTGTTTTTGTCCTCAGCAGTTCTGTGTAGGCTCTCTTCATAATTAAGGGCTTTACTGAGTAAAGAAGATTCCCAGCAGTCACCCTGGAATTGGATTAACAGCACAAGAAACTCCCCCTTGCTAACCACATGTTCAGTCCCTTTATATCTTCCCATATACAAGCCCTTCTTCAATTTGTTTAAATGAATTGCTGTAATTTGGCTCTGTGGACTTGAAGAAATCTAGTCAGGCTTTATTTAGAAGTATAGTGGTGCATAGAGTCTCCATCTGAAATTAGGGCCATGTTGTACAAATTATCGTATAAACACAAATTAAGAGAAATCCTCTGCACTGATGAATTAATAATCTTTGTTGTCAAGACAAAGAACGGGAGAAAGGAGTAGTGTTGTCTCTGCCGTATGCTCTGGATGCACAGATTGTAACTTACCAAAGGTGATGCAGAGAATGCGTTACAACATTAAGAACTGAACCTCGATTTCCCGAGTATCTGAATGTGCTGCCTTAATTACAAGAGTGACTTCTACCTTGTCAGGCATTATAAACTCTGCACTCATTTGAGGTTGATGCTGTGCCAGGCCATGTATTGTCACGGAAGCAATATAGCTAACGTTAAACAGAACTGTATTTCTCTCTACCTGCAGATGTGTGAAAATAAGTAAATTTTGTCTTCCTAAATTACAAACTGCATCCTTGCTACACTGGTACAAAAGAAAGGATCATTTTAGTATATCCATGTTTTAAAGCTGCTGTCTGGTTCAGCATATCCCAGCATCTCCATCCATTTCTAGGATCATCTTTGTGTTAATGGTATAAATATGTTTGCCAAGTCATGCTGCACAACTTGGTTGTATTCATTGTCTTTTAGGAAAAGTTTTTTCTTTCTTTAAGCTCAGCTGAACCTGCCATTTTCATGTGAGGCGATTTATTTTTGGGTATCCTTTTAAGTGGGTATCTTGGATGTGAAGAAGTGACTAACAAACTCGGTAGATGCAGGATATTGACAGATGTACTCCAAGGAATCTAGCCGTGGTGTATAAGACATTACCATCTCTTTGCTGTCCATCCCATCCATCTGCCCGAGGTTACCAACCCTACAGCAGACCTGACAAAATCGAACATGGGGGGGGAGGGGGAGGGTGTGCTTCAGTCATTTCAGTGCAAAGACCAGAGGCTTGAATCAAACTTAACCTTTGTTGGTGATATAAGGTGAACGACCAAGCTTTGCACTGAGCCAACCGCTCTGTGGCATCAGCTCTGCTGTAGGGGCAGAAATGTCATGCAAAGGGGAAGTGACCAAGGGCTGGCATGGCAGAGGAGGACAGTGTATCTGAAAGGCAGCTAAGGGAAAAGACCCTGCAAAGTCAAGTGCAGTGAGATCTCTGATAACCAACACAGGTCCTCCTTCTGGAGCCATTTGAAGACATGCGGTGGGAAAGCTTTCTAAGAGAGCACTTGCAGTCAGCATGTGTTTTTGGACACCCTATCAAGCCCAGAGGCTGAATACCTCTTGTGCTGTAATTTGTATCTTAATGCTAATGAATTGGGTTATCTCTTGAGATAGAGATGATATTCCTGTAATAATAAGATTCTAAAATGTTAATTTTTTTCTGTGAGATCTGTGGGATTTGCAGGTCAGAAAAGACTGTTGATACATTTTGTATACTGTTGATATAATTTATAAATACTGGGTTGATATCTTTCACAAAAAAAATCTAATTTCCAGATTTGGGGTTTATTTTGTCATGAAAAATAACGACAGTATGAAGGTGGCTCTTTAAATATCTTAGAAAAGGACATAATAGTGCTCCCTGTGCTTGGGCAATGTAATTTTTTTACTTTCTTGGGAACGGTGGGGAAAGGAAGAGGAAATTGCAGAGATATTTAAAAATGTCAATTCTAGTTCAAAAGTTACACAAGCAAACACTCTTGACCAAGGTGTTGAATTATAAAGTTTGATATTCCATAAAGCTAAAAAATCGGAAGTAATGGTGCCAATAAAAGACATTCATTTATTTACTTGAGGTGGCCATTGTTAGCACTAATAATACATTTCAACATATTGAAATTGCCAGATAATTCTTTTGTGACTTTTATGCTGGATGATATTGTTATTTAAATGAACCTGCAGACCGCACTGTAATGAAGAAATGCATGTTTTGCCTAACAGTTATCAACGAGCATTCCAGCAAAATGAGAATTTTTACCTCCATTCATTCTGCGGGGAAGCTGGGGGTCACTGTTTTCAATATGGACCTTTTAAAAGCCTTTCAGCAGTGAATAATTAGAAGCCACAGCTTCTGAAATTACCTGTATTCACTGTAGGGAAGAAGAAACTTTTATCTTTTGTAATGAAGTACACTTGCTCATTCAAACTTTGTAAGACTTCCTTAAAATGGCAGTTGCATTGTGCTGATTTAGTATTAGGTGGAGTAATAAAAGAAATCGATTTTTAAATATACGGATACCCTTGTTTATTCAATTTTACTTTTCTTGAATTTCGGATCCATCTTGTCAAATAATACAGATGGAAAAAATGTGTTGAGCTCTTGTGTAAATAACCTTATCTGTACAAATTGCTGTTTGCTAAAACAAATGTTGCTTCATTTGCAGTTTCAAATTCATTTTGCACTTTCATTTGAAGATTGGGGTTTGAAACTGTTTTGGTCATGCTAATTTTTCTATATTAACTTTTAGAAAAAGATTTTCTTTTTTATAGTTCAAAACTATGCAGAAGATAGGGATTGGAAATATGGCTTGCAGCAACGGGCTTTGGACTTCTCTCTTTGTTCTTAAAAACAAACAGGTTGGCAATATTCATTGGTGTAAAGAAACAGAAAAGTCATTATCTGGGGAGTAATTTTTAAAAAATTATATACAATAATTTGTTAATTATTGCCAGAAAAAAGCATGCAGTTTTACTTCTGAAAATGTGCGTTCCGGTTAATGAAAAACATTACCCTGCAGCTTCTGTGGGATTTTTTCCACTTGTAAAAGTTTTTTTTAAAAAGGAAGAAACTGATCCCACACTTTCCTAAATGGGATTTTTAGGCAAGGGCTGATGCAAGCCTCACCCTCAGACAATAAGCAAGCACAAAGTTAAAGTTTGAGAGCTTTGCTTTTGAATTCTGCATATTTACTTTTAGAGTAAAAATACCTCTTTTTTTTTCGTTTGTTTTTTTTTTTTTAACTAAATGGCAGATTGCAAATTGGGTTGATTGTTTCAATCAAAGGTAATTTTCCTGTACTTTGAACGATTCAGAGACTTGATTTTCCCACTCAGAGGCAGTCTTCTTTCCTGTCCTGTACAGCACCAACCCGCTTCTGTTAGCATCACTCAAAAAACACTTCATCTGTAAAATAAAATCTAGCTTTGTAAATAAGATAATTTCACAGTAGCTGAAAGTTTTAATCCTGCCAATGAAGCTGTTTAGACCGAGTGATGCTGCTTTATTACTTGTCCAACAGGGTGGGAGAGGAAGCAGTGGGAATAGCAACCTGATAGAGATAGATGATGTTGCTATTAAAGTTGAGCTTTTTTAACCCCCTACTCACGGTAACTGTATTTAGTGGATAGGTAACCAGGTAGTTTGTAGCTGTATATGTCTATCACCGAACTTGCTAAATATTTATTAGTCCAGAATTTTGCTTGTGTGTTAGTCATATTTAAATATGGGCCATATGTTCAGTACTCTGAGATGCTGATCCATATTTCATTCAACTGTTTAGTAAACTTTGTCTTCTGTCCATGTACTCAGGCTCTCAAGCTATGGTAACACATACAACTAGGCGTCTAGAAGAGCGGACATAATCCTTGTTATAATCCAGCAATGTTTTTGTGCTATGAAATAGCTAGGACCAGGACCCTTAGGCAGCGTACAAATACAGAGCAAAGAGCTGCCCCCTCCAGAGAATTTACATCCAGATGGCTGAGGCATATAAAGATATTTTCTCAGGGTAAGAAGTTGCCTCATGTCAGCTGACAGGAATATGCATTCTCAGCAAATGCAGAGTAATTCAAGCTGATTTAGCCCTTTCTCCTGTGATAACTTTTAAACCCAGCGACAGGAGACAACAGGTGGATGTAAGCAGATGGGGGAGCACAAGGAGTGAATAAGAAGGTCGGCTTCATAGGTAGTGGGCTCAATATTGCAGCAGCACAGCCATTGTCAAGCTTTTTTTCTGGCATCAGAGTTAAGAGGAGGCTTGAGAGGGGATTTGAAGGAGGATAACGAGGCAGCTTTGTGGACATGAACAAGGAGCTCTACCCAAGCATGGGGGCAGCAGGGGAGAAAGCACAAAGATCCTTGCTTGAAAAGGTAACAAATGGGTGATGGAGCCCACTGTCAGGGGCTTACTGGAGGTGGGAGCTCTCCCCTCTGGAATAAATGAATGAGAATAGGTTGGGAGGGGATTAGGCTGAGAATGCTTTGAAAGAAAAAGGAAGTAGATTATGTTTATATAACAGAAAAAGGGAAACCACAGCAAAGAGGAGTAACAATGGTCAAAGTGATGAGCAAAGAAAATGCCGGTATCAAAAATATTCTTCAAGCTTTTCCAAAGCTGCTCTTTCAATAAGCAGAAGGAAGAGGTGCATTGTAACGATTGCTTTGTATGCATCCCCATCATAACCAACTCCTCACAGTTGCTTTCTGAAACTCAGGAATTATCAGTAGAAATTTTCTAAGCCTGGCATCTACCTTTGAGGTGAACAGTTATAATTGCCTGAGCCAGAAGAATTTTCTTGTTCTTTATTATAAGGAAATAGGACAAAAGTATACTTTCCTGCTGGAAAAAAATAAAGTCACTGGTCTCTTCATTTGCGTTTTTTTAAATTATTGCAAGAATGGACTCGTTGCTTTGTTGATTTGTCATAATCATTTAAAATTCAGCTTTACAGATTTCTCAGTCTGTTAGAAACACTGTTTTCATTATGTCCTCTGATGCGCAGTTTTCATTATTTGCTTCTGAAAAAAATTACTGGCTTTTTTAAAAGGGTGTTTACTACCAGGCAGTCTTATAGCAAAGCACATGTCTGTCCTTACGCAACCATATTCCTCAAAATCTGAAAAAAGCCCCGTAACTTCTTGCCATGCTGAGGATATACTGTATTCTTATACGAACCATCTGTTGTTGATGGAAAGGCAAGAACAGATGATCTGAACTGGCCTGTTAGTACAATAGCAGCATAATTCTGTCCTGGGTTGGAGACAGGATTTAGCTTGGCCTCATCACTTCTGTCCTCTGTGCCACTGGAGACCAGCGGAGTGCACTGGTGCATCCATCCTTCTTGGGAAGAGCACAGCCAACACTACTGCTTGTGTGGCCACTGCCAACTCATATCCATATTGCTATGTTGAAGGTCATTCCTTAAGTCTTTTGTTTTTGCCTCCTGCACAAAAGACACATCTGCAGTTTGTTAGGAAGAGAAAATAGAAAAGGTTGGTGTCAATGCTGTTGAATGGATGAATTTAACAGTGAATAGTAAGCTGTCTCGGGATGTTTCAATGTCAGGGTGGCCTTATTACTGTACATACTTACAGAGGACTTTATAATCAATTGCAAAGCTGTATGATGGTTTTGACGTGTGACATATATACAAGGGTGCACTAATCACTGATTTAATATAATGCTTAGCTCTGTTGTGAACACTGTTGTTTCTTTAGTACACAAATCATATTAAGCCAACCACCAGCTATAATTTTGGAAATTGGTGGAATATTCCTATAACGAAGCACAAAAGATTGTAAAGATTGAATAAGTTCATTGTCTTATTGACCAGTTGGGGAGGGGGAGGCCGTCCTCTTTAATTTTTTCTTCTTTTAAAAA
>NW_008824986.1:16801287-16806431 GCF_000699105.1 Pygoscelis adeliae | reverse complement strand
TTTGTATCCCCACACAGTCACCATGTTAATAGCTGTTTGCTAGCTGTGGTCAGTTAATTTAAAAAAGCTGGCACACTGGTATTATAGGTCGCACTAGATTATTCTTGAATCAAATGTAGTATTGTTGCTTCAAACCAAACCTCCACCCTGACAAAATTCATTATAGCTCTTTAATTTGTAATAGTGTTTGAAAGGATGAACCTGAGATGATATGAAAGGAGATTCAGTTTCTGAAAATTTTCTCAAGCCATGCATCATCCTGTTCCTACTTCGCTCCTGCTACATGTATAGACTCAGTAAGGGGTTACTGTTGGTTTGGCAATCTAACACTTCTTTGTTTTGTTGCAAATATGAAAATAGATTATAAAATGTTCACTGACATGATGAACATGGGTGAGCTCCTAGAATATATTTCTCCCCTGAATGTATGTTATATACATTTCTATTATGTACATAAATGCAAGGGAGTCAATCTAAAATATGTTTTATTCATCGTATTGCGGTGGCACAAAAACTCCAGGCCCATCCTTGACTCACTCAGTCACTGGAAGCCTGTCAATGCATTGGAGGATAACTAGGCTCTCAAAACGCACTTGCCCTGCAATAGCCATCATACTCCAGGTCTTGGCTGATACGGCAAGCGGCATCACTTTCTGACAAGAGCCTCAACTATTCATTTCAGACTGGAATGGAGAGTTTGGGGGGAGCTCAAAAGCTTGAGAGGTGATTGCTAGCTGCTAGAATAAAAAGCTGAGTTGGGACACATCAGTTTTCCTTTCTGGCTCTTCTGTCAGGGCAGTGGATATCTGATTCCTACAGCTTATAAAACAATTGCAAGAACAAAAGTTAATATTAAAAACAAAGCAAAACCCTTGATGATACTGTACAGAAAGAATCTCCTCCTTGGGGCCCAAAAACCTCTGTTTCATGATGGCAGTGGAGTGAGGTGGCTGGGGAATGCTCTGGCTTTCAGTCCGGTGGGAGCAGTGGGTTTGAGAGACAGTATGCCCAATCTTCAGTTCTCATTTTTGGAAAATCCTGAGTCCTGTGGATGCTATCTGATATACCCACATGCACAGATGAGCATGGTAGCACTTCAGCGTAGATAGGGAGAGGTTTTTTAGACCCCCCCAAAAAAAAATCAACCACACAACACTGCTGTTGTGCCCTTTCCTACTACATTTGACAAAGATAGTTTCTGATCAAAAGGAGGGAGAAAGAGATATATACAGACCTAGCGTCCATTGCCCTTTTCTCATCCATCCGAATAGTCATGTGGCTGCATCTAGGGGAGCTGTGGGGCGTGGATCCAAATGTCTGCTGCTATGAATAACTTGAATTTGGAAATGAATAATTACAACAGGAGAAAGAGACACTTTCCCTGGAAAAACCAGTAGATAGAATATTCATCTGATGTGCGAAATGTGAGTCTTCAGTCTGAATTAGGGAACAGGATCTTGATCTTTCAGATCACAGGGGAGCACGATAATTATGGAGCTGTTGCCTTTTCTGGAGTGGGATGCCCATTTCTTTGCTGGTTTATCATATGAAAATAATTGGTTTGCAAGCTGATGTGGGCTTGAAAAATGTTTGTAGGATGAGAAAATGGATTCCCACTCATTGCCATGTCTGAACTTCAGAAAATGACCCTGTGCATCTCTAGTATTGTTTGCCATGCACTTGAAAGCCAGCACATACCTTCCCCATTCAACACATTAAGCAATGGAGGCATAGTCCTATCACAGGACTTAAGCATCTGTAAGGGATGCAAAAGTAAAATGTGTACCATTTTAACCGTATACCCGGGTTTTAATTCTACACACACATAATGGGCAAGTATTATGAAAAGGAAAAATATCAGTTTTTCAGGCCAGTGAGAAAATTCTCTAATGGTGGAGATTTCTAAAAACAAACGGATTGCTTCCATGAGGAATCTAGAATGAAAAATGTGATAAGTTATAGTCAGTCATTAACATTTGTTGAACATTCTACTTATTATTAGTGTTTCGTATACTTCTGGTTCAAACATTTCATGGAAGAAGAGTGGAATAAATGGAGTAACACTAACCAGATGGTCCTGTATGTGGAATTTCTAAAGCTTTTTGTGTACTTTATGTCGAAGATAACAAATCACACAGGTCAACAGCTAATGTCAGCCAGTGAGAAATGATTGTACATTTTAAGGAAGAAAAGCTCTTGAGGTCTTAGTTGCATTGGTGTCAGGGATTCAATTTTGTGATTTTCACGTGGAAATGAAGATGCTTCCAAGTGAGGCACACTGAAGAAGAAATGTTTAAAGAGAGGTTTGTTTAGATTCCAAAAACTAGGTTATCTTAGACATATTTAGGTTCAGGACATCTCCTTGCTTTTCATTTAATTATGTTTCTATTTTATCTTTGGCATCTGCAGAGGATAAAATATAGGAATAATTAGGAATAGAGCTAGGGGATGAAAAATTAAGACTTTGCAATATTGTTTCTTTATATGCTGTTCTTAAAGTTAAAAAAATCAGAAAAGAAATCTGCGGTATGTTTTGCTTTTTGATAAGTAGCTTCATACATTTTAACATTTTGAGAGTCATACACTTGCTAAGAATATCTGTCTGATCTGTGGCAAATCTAAGTCATCCATCCCTGTAGTATCTTGCCAGGTCACTGTAGTCCTGCTGAAATATTTTGATACAGAATTTCATCCAAATAAATAAATAGTGTATGATGGTGCCATCTATAGCCTAGGCAGCTCAAGGGATTAGTAATTAGTTATATAGCCTTTTACTCAGGGATCGTTACTTAAGATCAGACTCAGAATGTCACTTCTAGCCACAGGCTTGGCAAGTCGAAACAGTGGTTTCTTTCTGATCCTTGTCAATGAGGTAATGTCTAAGTCATCTGGGGCAAAGTAGAAGTAGAAACTTAATTATAATTTCATTTCTAGAATTGATTTCTCAAACTCATTTTTATGTAAAGGCAATGGGGCAACTTTTTAACTACTGTCTACCTGTTCCATGAGTACAAATGAAATCAACTTCCAGAAACATTAACCAGAAAACTTTCATTAGCATTACGTCCACTAAAGGAGACAAGTGTGACATAGTTTCAAGTATATATGCCAAAGGTTGTTGCATCACAGAGAACAGCAGCAATGGGATGAGCAATTCAGAGCTAATGATCTTTCTTTCATAAGACCATTTCCTTCTTGTGGCTCAACAGATACATATAGATAATGATCCAGGAGCTACAAAAGTGGAATGTTCCTTAAAACTGAATTGTTTACCCATGGCCGGCTTCTAGATAGACTTCAGAGAAATGAATCATTCTGGAGATGCAGCCTTACATGTGTGCAGCAGTGGTCTTAACTTTTTGGTGTAAAGTTAAAACGTCAACTGTAACAAATGCAGCTTTGGTAGAGTTCTTTTCTCTTGTCCAAATCAGTCTTGAGATTAGAAATTGGTATATTCCTGCAACATTTTAGATTTTCTGCTAAGGGTAGACCTTCTTTTTCAACACAGACAGCATTTACCCTTTGAAAAATTCCTCAAGCTAGGATTGTCTCTTCTAGAAGACAATTGCTGTTAGTGGCAGAAGAAATTTCACTTTTGACACATGTACAGTGAAGCAATGTAAAGGTTTATTCAGCATGGCATCTTCCATTGATGATGCATCCCTAAGCATTTTGCAAAGTGGTGCCATTTTCTAGAACCAGAGCTGTAGAACAATAAAAGAGCCGTAGGCAAAGGAGGAAAGATGAGCTTCTCGGTGAAAGTAAAATCAGATTCTTATGGACCAAATTGTGTTTTATTAATCATGTTAGCACCAGTGACTGTGATGCAGGGTGGATGGAGAAGTGTGGGCGGATGGTATTGTGTGTGTGTGTTGTGTTATTTGTAATGTGGAGAATGGTATTTATCTGCTATCTGTTTCCATTGTCATGAAATGACCATGCACAATGCATTTATGGGTTCTCATTGCAATGACTGTACTCATCATACCTTACTTGCTGAACACAAAATGAAAGTGTTGACTTGCTGAACACAAAATGAAAGTGTTGCTTTCAAGTAGGTGGTAGTGCACCCTCATAGAGGCAGAGAGCCTACATAATATTTGTTAAGCCAGGGATCAGTAAACCTACCTCGATGACACTTTCTTTTAATTTTGTGAGAAGTTATAAAATGCAAAGGGATTTTCTGAAACACTGTTCGAAAGAGAAACAGAAAAGAAAGCAAGTTTTCTCTTGTATTGTTTCAGGTTTGTATGTCATATTTTACTGATAATTTTAGACTAGTGGTAAAGATTGGATCAAGAAGTCACACATTCTCTTCTCCATTATGTATGTTCATGAATACTGTCTTCTGTTGTGCACTTCCATCTGTGTATTTATGCTTTGGTTTATGTGTGTGCATGCTTGTGCAAAGGTGTATCTCTAAAGATGTTTAATTTTTGCTTATGATGTTAGATGTGCAGTTCTCTCTATTGTTATATCATTTTTTGTGATGTTTCCTTGAAATATGTATAAAAATAGGGCAAGAGAGACCCTGTTTTGTCTGTAAAATGCCTTGGTAAATGCCTGTCTCATTTACCTAGCGTTATATTTAGACTGGAGCTGAAGAAATCACTAAAGCAGGTACCCAAAAGCTCCTGAAAGGGATTTAATATGAGAGTTGACGTGGAGCCAGCGGCTCTCTGTTACCAGTTCCTGGTCACTGACTAATCTACTGAGCTCCTCTGACATGTGACCCGTTGATGTTGGCAGCTCATCTCTTCTCAGGCTATTGCAGCGCTAGCCTCTCCTCCCTAATTATCACAGCCTGTGCCCTCCACGCACAACATGCGCACACACGTTCCACTTAGCCTTGCCCAGGCTCGGTGCCATCCCTCACAGCTGCCTCCAGTGTTTTCCCCTTGTCGTGGCTTAACCCCAGCCGGCAACTAAGCACCACACAGCCACTCGCTCAGTCCCCCGGTGGGGAATGGGGGAGAGAATCAGAAGAATAAAAGTGAGAAAACTCGTGGGTTGAGATAAAGACAGGTTAATAGGGAAAGCAAAAGGCGCGCATGCAAGCAAAGCAAGACAAGGAATTCATTCACTCCTTCCCACTGGCAGGCAGGTGTTCAGCCATCTCCAGGAAAGCAGGGCTCCATCACGTG
>NW_008824986.1:16742065-16801052 GCF_000699105.1 Pygoscelis adeliae | reverse complement strand
TACCAACACTGTTTTCAGCACAAATCCAAAGCATAGCCCCATACTAGCTACTGTGAAGAAAATTAACTCTACCCCAGCCAAAACCAGCACACTCCTGGTGGGAAATCCCATTAGCCTATGGGGAGAGGACTTGGGCACTGGGTTTGCATCTTGCGGGTCCAGCTGGGAAGCCCCAGCAAGCAAGAGCACAACAAGAAGGTACAAGTCCGGTGCTGAACTGTTGAAGTCCAACAACAGCAACTCAGCTGTGAACTTGGAGAGGGTGGAATCGTACACAGGGAATAAATTTGCCATATAGTTAAAGTTAAAAGACAATTTTGTTTACTTCAGTAACTCAGTTCAGATGATTTTACAAAATGTTATAAAGTTTTGAGGTACTGCAGTCAAGGATCAGACAGTGGACGTAGTATTAAATGGTTATTTGCTAGGTGTTTGGATTTTCTAGGGGCAGCCCACAGCCTGAGGCTCTGCATAAACCTAGGAGTAGGGCTATCCTCTGCCCTGAAGAGCTAACCTTCGCAGCTCTGTTTCCAGATGCAGAAACCCTGTAATCCTGACTGAATGTCCTATTATTGTTCAGTAGTAAAAATTGAGATTGGGATGTTTGCAGTGTGAAATCTCTTGCTGATTTTGGCCCTGATCTTGCAAATACTTACTATTGTGCTTATTGTTATGTAGATGCATACTCCCACTGAGCACTCACATATGTATAAATTGTATACATAAATGTTTTCATAAGTCTTAGAGATCTGGTTTGGTAACTGCAAGCACAACATGTGTAATGCACAATCATCTCAGCTGCTTCTGAGATCCTGAATCTCTGCCTGGAGACGGATATAGCAAGCTTCAATATGAAACCTCTCCAGATTAAATTTTTAGTATTATAAGCATGATTTATGTGTGGCAAGAACAGTTGGTTGGGATATATCGGAAGAAAATGTATCCCATCCGTTAGCAAAGAATGCGATAATTAGGAAAGGAAGAGACCTGACTCAGAACATGTGATATGACTCGGAATTGTGTCCTCGAGTCATTATGCAAACAAAAAACCCCACCACTCACTTCAGTGCAAGTTTTGCATGTGTAACAGCTGTCACAGTCAGACCATTAATCAGCTGAACACCACACAGGTGGAGGATGAGAAACCACCTTCTGTGCTAGAGGTTGAACATAAAAATTATTTTTCATGGGGTCTGTCTGTCTGTGCTGCTGTAGCTGCAGCAATGCAAATCTCCAGTGTAGATCTGTTTCTCCACTGGCATAAGAAGTTTTTGTACAATTTCCTCTTTTAAGAATAGAGGAAAAAATATAGATTGTAGCTAAATGCTAGAGAGACCGTGATTTTGCTCTAAGCTGTGTTTCTCCTGCTAAAACTATTGCAACAAAAGACAAACATATTTTATTTTACTTGATATATTAGTGTACTATGAACTCATATCAATTGCATACAGTTAGTTAGATAAATAAACAGCTTACTTTTGATTGTGTGTGTTAAAGTACCCCAGGTTATTTTGCTAAATGATGTCATTTATCATTCCCTGCTGTGTATAATGACTATTTGTGAAAAACAGAGGTTTTTCTTTTCTCTCCTGTCCACCCCCAAACCAAAAAAGAAAAAAAATCTCTAATCAGAATAAGCACATCCCTTGAAATACAGACACGTTCCACCTCCTCTCAGTTTGCATCACGTGATATGGCAAGACATCAAATAATGCAAGGATATGTAATGTGACAATAAATGAAAGATAAATTAGAAGAACGTTTTTTGGATAGACTGTTCCTTGTTCAATTTGGATGATAAGAATTTAGTCTTAATTTCTGACATTCATTTTATCAGCTAAATTTCCTAATTTGTATTATTACAGATAATTACCAACATATATTTATTCTTAAAACTTTATTTGTTCAATTAGAAGGTAGATTTCAGCCTTTATCTTTGTAGGTAGGTGATCCAAGACAGTTTTATGTAAATGGCTTAATTAATTGGTACCCTTCAGTTGAAACAGCAACTTACAAAGGAAGTAATCCTTTTTGAGTGGCATAAGCTATTTAAAAAAGGCAAAAAACCCACAATACTTTTCTCAGGCACCTTGGCACACAATTATAAGTTATTTGACAGAAGTAAATGTAATAAACTGCAAGGCTTCTTCCCAAATTATGTCTTTTCTATGTAATTAAAATAGCATCAACCTTAAGTGCAGTGGCTCTGTAGTCTTCAAATCTACATTATTAAGAGATTTAATTATGCAGAATTACAAAACTTTCTTATAAATGGTTCAACGTGTTGGTGGTAACGATGTGATCTGTGTGGCCTACTTATTAAGTTTACACTCTCTCTCAAGCAATTAGTTGTTTCCAAGTGTTTGGTGCGTTGCTCTCCCTTTCAGGCTATCCTTGGAAACCCCTGCCATGCAACGCTGTTAGAGGATGTGGTGACAGGACTTCTTCTTTATGGCCATCTGACAATGGCACCGATCACTCCAGGTGACCGTCCGCCACCAGCGCTGTTGTTGCCACAGCTGGGCTTGCCTGGATTGCAACTGCAAACTAGTGTCCTGACAGTGTAGTCTAGAAAGGAGGAAAGGGAGTTCTGGGTATTCTCTCTCCTCCTGCCATGCGCTGAGGTCCATTTGTTGAAGAAGCTAAGCCTTCAACCAGTGTTTTCCCTGGTTGCATACTACTCTACAAAAGTAAGAGGCACTCCATAGTGGAATTCATTTGTAAAACCCAAAACAGGGTTGTGATGGTAAATCTCTGCCTTTTCTGAGCAGATCAAAATGGCCTTGATTCTGAGTGTTTGCATGGCACAGTGTGGACCTCTTTCTTAGTCTTATGCTTTCCCTTCATAAGAATAGTGGGAGGAAATAATACATGACCCTTTTAAAAACAACCAATTCTTCATGTCGTTAACAGGGGAAATTAAAAAATACACATTGCATCCACTTATCTCCTCTGCTGCTTGCTGTTATGCTTGTTTCTGAACTTTACACCAAACTGGTGATCCTGGGGGAGAGGGGAGGGATGAGTGGGTGAATGAATACACGTCTAGAAATGTGGCAACTTTTCAGTAGAGATGCTCCAATGCTGTCCTCATTATTGTCCCATTTTATTTGGCAGAGTGACTCTTTTCCCCTTAAATGTGCAAGGGTTTAATTAATACATTCCAGTTGTCAAACCCAGTTCAGCTTGATGAGCGGGAGAGTGTAGAAAAGCTAGATTATTTGTTTGCATCACTAGGCAATGGGGAAATACCTCCTCCATTGGTTTTCTTTGCAAGTAGTGACAGCAGCGTTCTGACAGAGACAAAGGGATAAAAAATGTGCTGGAAGGACTAGAAGAATTAATTTGTAATAGATAATTGGATCTGTATGGCAATGATACGAGTTTGGAGGAAACTCGAGCGGAATAGCTCTCTAGGTTTTTAGGTTTCACTCTCTTGTCAAAATAGCATCTGCATGCCTTATGCATTTTAAAGTTTAAATAAGAATATACATATCTCACTTCCTTATTTAGCTGCCCCATCCATTGTCTGACAAAGGTCTGGATATGCTTATTTCTATTACTAATTAAAACTCAGGAAATAAATCTTGCTGTTTGTTGGGAAAGTGGTATGGTATTGCTGTTTCTTTCCTCTCTTGCAAAAGTTAATTTTACTCTTGCACCAGCCTCTGAGACAACTGTCTTTTGAGTTTTGCAAGCCTCATCTTTGTTGCTGACTGATCCTACAGCAGATCCTCAGAGAAGGGCGTAGTTCAGTGTTACAAGAGATTGTCTCATTCAGTGGAAGCATGGGTCCATCCTGTGAGGATATTGAATGTCAGGATTGAGACGTTACTTGAGTTCAGTTCTGTAGAGATCCAGTGATGAAAGCAGACTACTGTGGGGATGTACTCCCAAAGACTCCAGCTGCTAAGGTGGGCTGATGGTGTCTGTGCCAGTTGCAGATTTTTCAGAGTTGGCAAATTTGTCTCTAAATATATCTGGTTGCAGCAATCAAGCCTAGACGTCATAAATGTAGATAACCGTGGCTGGTAACAGAGCAACTAACAAATGGTGACAGTGCGTTATTTGTGACAGTGCGTTATTTTAAAAAAAAAAAAAAAAAAAAAAAAAAAAAAAAAAAAAAAAAAAAAAAAAAAAAAAAAAAAAAAAAAAAAAAAAAAAAAAAAAAAAAAAAAAAAAGTTTTATTGGAGGATAATCAACATTGTTCCCCTCCTTTTAAAAAGGTGTTACAGGTGATCCCTGAAATTATAAACCTGGGAGGCACCTCAGTGCAAAGAAATATGGTTGAGAGAATGATTAAAGATCAAGTTATAAAGGACCTAGATGAGGATAATATGATGGGGACAAATCAGCACGATTTCTATAGCCTGTCAGATTTCTTTGAAATAGTTAACAAATAATGGATAAAGGAGAACCAGTGGATATAATTTATTTAAACTTTCAAAAGGGCTGGATAAAGTCTTTTAAAGGAGGCAATTAAGGAATCTTGCTAACAATGGGGTAGGATGTAAAGTCTTGTCATGGATTTAAAACTGATTTAAAGACTGAAAGTTAAAAGTAAGATTAAATGCCCGTTTCTTACTGCTGGAAGGAGACAATAATGGGTGTTCAGGAGTGGGGCTAGGAACTTTGGGTTTTTTAATGTATATATTTTATTAAATTGCTATTGTGCATAGAATATAATTAGGTAGTATTCCCTAGGAAATACTGTAGGTTAGTATTAAGGAACTGTGCTATACGGACTGCTCTAGTGCTGTCGTGCTGTATTGAAAAGGAAAAGAAACAGGAAAATAGAGTGAACAACAGCAATAACACTTCCCCCAAAAGATGCTTCTCCACTGAAAAAACATCATCTGCTTGTTGCACCACCTAATCAAAACTAGCACAATTCATGAAACACACCAACCTGATCCAATAACAAAATCAAATTTCAGTCTAAAACATCCAGAGAAGTTTTGTCCAGCCTTTGGTGAACTCGACATATCTACCCATTTACTACAGTCAGTCTTTGCTGCAGTGGATCTGTGATCTCTGTTGGTGCTGGCATCGAGGCACTCCACGGCCGAGGCAGTTCTAGCCTAAGGTAGGACTGGGAAGGAGAGTAGAAACTGTAGAATAGCTCAACAAAACTAGACTAGTTCAGATAACATGGTTTTGAATAAGATCTGTCACAGAAAAGGTAAAAGAAATGTATGCAACAGAAATACACACACAGTTAGAGTGAACTTGTAAGCCCTGAATCTGTCATGACTCATCAGGCAAGTGACACTGGTGCCGTCCCACTCAGGTCCATGAGGACACCTCCAGGTGCAATAACTGAGAAAGAGATGGGAAGTTTTGCTCCATGCTGGGTGTGTCCTTATCTTCAAGAGACTGTCTAGCCCAGATAACAGGTGTCCTCCCCCATCATCTAGCGAAGATGGAAGAATTTTCAGAACAATTAGAGATGTTGAGGAGGAAATTCTGGATGAGAAAAAATTAAAACCTGTGATTGTTTAATATGGCGAGGAGAAGGGTGATCAATTACAGAACAAGTACTACAACGAAGGCTGATCAGAGGCTTGCACTTACTATCCTGAAAGTCAAAAGTCACCTGTGTTTAATGGATGTGTGGAAGGAGAGGGGGTAGAGAACACTTCTCTCCCCTGGTAATAGGAATCTCTTGGCACAGGGTATTGCTGCAGACAGCCAGTTCTTAAATCTTGTAGCAGGGTGCATTATCATAAAGAGTATCATGTAACAGAGTTAGCTAAGGCCTGCCTGGTACTGAATAACACCAAATAAAATCACTCATGTTAGTCACTCTACCCCCAAATTTCTGCACCTTGAATTTAGTATGCTCCTGATGAATGAGGCTATCAGGAATGAAACCGAATGCAGTGGACTATATTTAAGCACGGTAGCAGAATGATATTTTGATGGTTAATTTCTTTGATCTTCTGTTGAATTTAAATTTGCCTACAGTGATTTCCCAGTTTCAATTAGTACACAAAACAAACTTCATGTATTTTCTGAGATTATGTTCTTCATTATACATTACTGTAGTTTTATGTGTTGTTGCCAAGAAATCTGCTTTTGACAAATTGCACAGGAGGCATTTTGAGATTGTGATGGGGTTGATTGAGTTTTGGCCAAATCCTGTACACTTTTATCACTGAAGACTGAAATACAGATGCTTGTTACACTAAAATATATAGAATTTGCTTTGGCCCTGAAAATCTGTGTCACATTTTAAAATAACCAATTTGGGTACAATTGGAGTTAAGTGGCAAGTAAACAATGCAAATGAAACTGTTTTGTTAGCTAGAAAGTAATTGAAAATCTGCAACTAATTATAAATTGGCAACGTACAAGTCTCCAGGAAGCTAAAAGGAATACTTCGCTGATATATTGTTTAGTTATATTCAAAATTAACTTGCGCTGCAGAGTTTGTGCAAGAGATTTTGTTGCTTATTGTAACTTTACTTTCAAAAAATGAAACAACTCAGATTTCATGAGAAAAAAAGTGTAATTTTTTAATCAAAGATAACTCTTCTAATATGTTTTTTTATTTCACATGGGCCTTGAGTTTCAGCTTTTGTATGTATGTTTGAATTTCTTCAGTGTTTTTCAGCATTCTGAGTTTTGATTGGCACTTTCATTGTGTTTTTCAGCTCATCACCTCAACACATTTCTCGTGCATTAATGTAGCTGTACAATACCTTTGAGAAATAAGAATGTGTTGTCACATACGAGAAGAAATTCTTTGCTTGTATTTGGTTGAAAAAAGTATGGGATTGGCTGGAAAGCATCTAATGTCAATGCCACCTAGATCTGTAACACCAGGAGCTAGTCAAAACACCCAGATAATTGTCATGTGGATTTGTGCTGCCAGAATGTGTGCCATGTGCAGACATCAGGTTTTGGTGAATATCAGCGTTTGTTGTTGAAGAATTATTATTTAATAAGACTGTGTAAATACACAAATTTTTTTTTAAAAAGCATAAATCAATGTGGGTATTTACTACAACTCCGTTTAACAACCCTTGATGTATATAACATCAATCAAAAAGCATTTCACAGAATATGGAGAAGGGAGAGATGGGAAAATATTGGTCTTAGAATGCTTCGAAATATCCTCTATCCCAGAGCAGTAGGCCATGCCGGGAAGCTCAATACTGTCTCTATTTTAGTCTTGTCACCAAAAGCCTCAAGAGTTTCCACAACAGGTAGTGACCCAAACTCTGTCCTTCTACTAGAAATAAACATTTTCAAGCTCATCCAAACTCAGAGTTGTTCAGGTAAGCTGCAGAAGATGCAAAGTAAGACTGGCAGGTTGAGTGAAAGGTAACACTGCAGTTATTGTTGTATTATTCTGTATTGTGCAAATGGGTAAGCAAAAGGATATAAAGATTAAAAATTTCTTCCTTGATTCAGATAGAGTATCAACAAGAAGAGCCACGGGGAGAACTCCTGACTTGCAGTTCCAGGCTATCATCGTTAAGTCGTATTCACCCACTTGGCAATTGCCTTCTCTGTATAAAGCATTTCACTGGTACATACTCTCCTTTAACAATCCTTGACTCGGAGAAATTTCAGACTTGAATATTTTACAGCCCTGTGCTGTTTCTCCATAAACCAGTGTTGATTAAGTGAATCGTACATTAAATTTTTAACATAAAGTCTTGTAGTCAACAACTAGTAGAGATACCTTTTGAAACTTCTGAAATACCACGTAGAAATGGTTCAGCACTGTCCAGCGATACAGTGTGGGCTCAGATATGATGCTTGAAAAGTTGTGTAGGGGCCAAACAAGCTGGGGAGGGGTTTCCTAGTTAGTCCTGTGCTGAAGAGATCTGGGCAGTCTGTCATTAGAAGGAAAACACTTCAGCCAAGGAGCGGGAATAAACCTCTTTTCTTTCTGCAGTAAACATTTCCAGACAGGCCAGTCTCACGGTCCTTGTGGAAATAACTCCATTCATGCCACTTGGGACTCCAACCTGTGAGTACAGGTTGCAGGATGAAATCCATAAATACTAGGCTTAAAAAAGCGAATCTGCATCCAGAGCATTTTAATAAAAAGTTAGCTTGGGTCATGGGGAAGGAGGGGATAAAGCACTGGGGGAATGGAGAATATGAGTCATGGCATCCAGACTGAAACAAATCTTGGAGCATGAATCACAATATAAAATTTTAAGGACTTGATCCTGCCTTTGGCTATGCTGGTATGTATTGTTACATACCCTGTAAAATCGGCTACTGTTACATGTTACGTAGTACTGTGCACCCACATAACTAAGCTCTGAGCTCTAGGTTTTTATAGTCTTTATTTTTTAAATCCTATAAATGCTGCTGGACTTGGCTTATTAGAGTGTTGAACAGATGCAGCAAGATTTTTCTACACTTCCTACCCACTTACAACCCCAAATAATTAGTTGATGTGTTGCATCTTTCAATAAAGACTTCTTAGAGAGCTGTTTGGTGAATAATGGCACACAGAATGTGTCATTGTTGCTGCTGCAGGTTTTGAGTTTATTTGTATATTATGGGTACTGTATACCGCATAATAATGAAAAGCTATATGCTCCGGTCTGCTGGTTCACTACACAGTCTGTGTGATTACCAATTGTTTGAATAACAGTGGACTATTGAAACTCTATCCAGATGTGCGTGTTGCTAATTATGGGAATACCCACAAAGGCGGATTCTCTCTTTTGTTACCATTTCCAATGCATTTAAAAGCAGGAAAGTGAAAAGTATGTAGGCAGCAAATAAGAAGTAGCCGTACATGTTGGAGATGAAGACTTTTCATAATTAATTCCCAGGGAAGAAAAAGTCTTGACCTGGCAGAATGCATTTCTGGAGCATAACCAGATGCAACTTAATGCACAGGAGAGACATCCCAAAATGGCAGATTCTGAAACAATCTCAAAACAAAAATGGCACAGCTTCATTCACGGCAGGGAAAGTCCAGGTAGAGAAAGACTACCTGAGGAGACCAGTGGTGGAGACGGGGGAATGGAGCTATTGTCAGTTTTCTGGCATACTTATTAAGAAATATTACAATAACGTGATATGAGATTTTGGAAGGACAGGCAGGGGAAAATGTGATCTTGTCTTTCCAGAATTTAAGTAGTTTTTATTTAATGAGCTGGAGCACTGTCCAGAGGGGCCTTTAGGATGAACAGTTCTTAGAGTGTGAGGGACTCAGTGTGTTTCCAGACACCACACTGGGATGACAATGTTTTCACATTGTCTTCCATAAGTGCATCTCCTAGCTTTGGACAAGAGAGAACATCATGTCTAATCATAAAGTGACCCTCAATCACCTTATCCTTTCGCTTCATTTCATGAGTTGCCATGAATCACTTAGGAGATGAAATAGAGAAGGTAGAAGGAGAAAATGCCAGTGGCAGAAATTCGGTGTGGGATCCAAAGTGTTTGAGAAAAACATAGGAACAGATGAAAGAAAGGGCGTTGAATGGCTTAGCTACCTGTCTCCTTAACAGCTTGTGATGAGGAGATAAGTAGTTTAGCAACCTGCACGCAAATTTCTTTCTTTTTCTTTTTTTTTTCTTTTTTCCCCCAGAAGGTGGGGATTCAACTACAGAAAGTCTGGCTCTTGCAGCTTCTCTGGAAAAGAGAGAGGATATCTGAAGTCAGACTTAATCCCCCTTTGTAGAGTTTAATTTAAATAAAAATGATGAATTTCCTCCTGAGTGATTAATAGCCAAGTGTGGTGACATACAGGAACTATGAGCTTGACCTTCTAGGTAAAGGATAGCTGCTATGTTAAGTTGATTACACAATTTCCCCTGAATAAGTTGACAAGCAGTGAGCATGGTTTCTGTGACTTCTGATCTTGTAAATGCACACTTACGAGTGATTTGCCTATTCCTCTGAAGCAAGTCTTGCATTATGCGTGACACGTGTTAGATAAATTCCAAATGGTCTAATGTGAGATGTGGAATCCCAGCAGCCAGGGTCTGCGCAAACGAACTGGCCTGCCAGGAAATTGAAAAGTGTGAAATACTCTGAACTGGAGTCCCCAACTTATCAGAGAAATTTCACATCCTCTGAACATCGCAGGGGCTTACAAAGCAGGCTAATAATTCTCCCTCCTCCTCCTCAGACTTGTAGACTGAATTCTTTTGTGTTACATGGAATGAATCTTGCATTCTCTTCTGTCAATGTTTCTTTCTCCCCCCAAAATTGAGTGCATCAAAGTTGCTAAAACTATCCACATAGTGCACTGATAGGGCGTTTATATAGATACAGAATCAGCCTGCATGCCAACTAAAACTTATTGCATACTTTTCTCTTTATCAAGCTTCAAAATCTACGGTAGAGGACAAGTGTTGGCATTCCTCTGGGCATGAAAAAAAGGAAAGGAGTATTGATGGGAAAGCAGTCATCTCCATAAGTTGCTCCTGTGTTACACATGCAAGATTAGCAATGATTTTCTCTATCAGAAGGTATGAGGGGAGGGAACCACTGCAAGGAATCACAAGCATCTCTGCTGTGAGGTGCAAATAGACTGTCTTCACTTGCCCAGTGTGCAATGTGAAATAGCAAGTGAACTGGTGGGGGAGCAGCTGCAATGCAGTGGAGAGGACTCTGCATGGCAGAGTGCTCCTGCATGTGATGTGGAGTGTCCCATTCACAGGCAGGGCTAGCAGAGAGCTGTGGCCCCCTTGGCTGCTTGGTAGATCTGCCCCTGTGTAAGCTCAGTAATGGAGAGTGAACAGGCTGCAGTGGAAAGATTCATACAAAGAAATCTTCATTTACTTAAAAAGAAAAATGCCGCTACTTGACTTCAAATTATTGCTTTGGATCCAGCACACGCTAAAACCAGTTTCAGAAAACCACCTTGCCCAGTGCTTGACCTCTGCTTTCCTCAGGGATCTGTGGTTAGCACCTCTGACTCACTTAGTGGAGAAAAGTGCCGTAAAATGATTTGGATTTGAAGGAAAAATGTCGCACATGCTGCCTCTGTGGTTTTCCTTCACTTGGGGAGGTTTAGACAATCTTTCCTACCTCTCAGGAGGTCCAGTGGACCATAAAACAAGCTTCCACATCCCATGGAGATCCCTCACCATATGTGCTGCCTATGGTCCTAGGGTCCCTATGTACCTAGAACAGCTCTCTTCCCAGCAGGGCTCTCCATCTCCAGCCTGCTCCCAGTTCTTCTTTACTTCCCTTCAGGCTTCAAGCAGTGCTTTGCAATAGCTGGATCAGCACCAAATTCAACCTATGTCCAGCAGAGTCCCTTTGACCCATTCCTGTCTGATTCAGCACATACTCAGTTTCCCAGGAGCTGTAAAACTCGGTAAATCACCTCCCACCTGCAAGTCCCAATCCCCTGAAATTAGGGTGTCTCCCTTCAAAATCACTGGCCAGGTTTTGTTTCTGTAGTTTCTTTTTCTGTGCTTTGGAAAGGAAAGTACTTTGTCAGCAGGTTGGTGTGCTCTGCCCACGGTGAGGCAGTTTAACAACCCCAAACTTGAAACTCAGGACACTCCAACCGTGGTCAAGTCCATGACCCATGGGCTCAGAAGTGAGAGGAAATTACAAATACTACCTTTGCAGTGATGAATCATCATGGATAACTTTTTTCCCTCCCTCTCTCTGTCCTTTGCATGAAGAAATTTTTTTCTTAAATGTTTCAACTGAAATGTTGCCTGTCTCTTCCAGAAGGGAGGCTGCTGAAAGAGATCATCTTTGTGTAAGGCAGCATGCAATACAGTAGGTACACTAGGCTGTCTTGTCCTTTCTCTGTGATAAGCACTACACTGAAGTCTACTGTCATTTGTGTGTAGGTGTGAATAACTTTCTGTAATGGAATAAGACTTTGCAAAAATGGCTACTGAAGTGCCCAGCCAGTACACTTACTCCAGGAGAGTGACAGGATAAGAGAAGTGGCAGAAACAAAGATAGGAAAAGAGATTTTTGCACTAACAAGTGTGAACTGATAAGCTTGACCTGTATGGGAAATGTAGAGAATACTTAGTGCACTTGTCAGGCCAAAATTAGCCGTGCCAATTTGTTTTCAGCAACACTGAGCTATGAAAACCCTTTACTTATTTTCTCATTCGTGGAAGAAAACTGCTGGCTCACTGCACTCCACTTATTCATAGCAAGCTAATTCACTTAGGCACAAATAACCTTCCTGGGCATTGAAGGCTGAGGTAGGAATCAAGAGGATCTATAGAGGTGGATGGGGAGGTGTGTGGAGGTTTTATTGGCCACATGGATAAGTTATGTGTGTCATCCAAACTGAGTGCCTAATCACCTCCAACATGTCATCACAACTGCAACATGCTCAGCAAGGCAAAAGGGAGGGGAGAAAATACATATTTCTTTCTCAAGTATGCACAGCTAGGAAACAGTCATCTCATTTTTCATCTTCCTCCAGGGTAGATGTTAGAGCCGTGTCTCTGCCAGGGAACGGTGGCTGTTTGGTTCACACAGGAGTGGTGTGGTGTTTTAAAGAAGAAAATTTGAAGCACTGTAAGCACAGCCTTCTGATTAGAGTATGGGAATAGAGAAGTAGTCTGTACCTGATTACTTTTGGACAGTTTGGAAAAGCTGGAAGCTAAGGAGGCAAAGTCTGTAGTAAACAAGAGATTGCCGAGGCTCCAGTTCTGGTTTTTTGCTTAACTAATTCTTCCTTGTGGGGTCAAGGGAAGAAAAGATGATTTATGCAGTACTGGCTGGCATAGAATGATAGTCTGGGCATCAGTATGGAAAGAAAGAGAAATGTCAGTGCTTAGGTGAGAATTAGAGGCTTTGGAGTCAGAAGGGGCAATGGTAGCATCACTGGGATGTCTTCTCCAGCTCCTGTGTCAGAGGAGGTTGCTTAGTTGTAAATCAGTGGAAGGTAATGAAAAGGCAAATGGAACTGGTCTTTGAGTTGATGAAGGAAAGGAGACTCAGAAAGGTTACCCCCATAGAGGAGTGGGACATAATAGAAATGAAGGATTAGGGATGGTGACTGCAAAGATATCACAGGGAAACAAGCCTTTTGGCTGCTGAGAATCCAGCAAAAAGGAGGTCAACAGCACGAGCTGAGTAAATCAGACACCCTGCTTTGAATGAGTGCAGGAGGGAGTGGAGAGAAGCAGACTAGTCAGGGGTGAAGGTGAGACTCAGCAGACAGAGCAGTGATTGCATTAGGCATATGCAAAAGAGCAAAGAGAAGCGGGAGTTCGTATTAGGTTATCAGAATTAGCTTCTGCTGGGGGTAGAGAAATGTGATTCAAGGGATTGGTTGTTAAATTAGGATTTCCTCACAAAATTTTATGAGATCTCACATCATCAAGTCAAATCTGGTTCCATTTAAATGGATCTCAACAAATTGTCAAAACAGACATTGTACCTAACATGGCAATAGGAGCAAACAGTGTGATCCGGGGGCGGAAAGGAACTTTTCTAGGCTAAGATGTGATTTTTCTTGTTTTTCAAAGGCATCCCGGGAAAAGCATTTTCCCTCTAAAGAATTTTCCCAGCCAGATTTTTGCCTCTTTTTTGGCTGCTTACATTCGTATTCCATGTACATTCCTTGTATTCTTCTTTCTTTTTTTTTTTAATCTCCATCTCTCACTTCTCAAAGCACAAGGTGATACAGAGATACCTGTATCTGCAGCAAGAGGCAGTGTGTCGATATGGCCATAGAGGGAGGCTGGCCACGTGGGAGATCTCTTCCACGTCACCATTTTCCTCCATCTGTGGAACTAGCAGGGTATGACTACGGGACTTTGCTGAATAGGGTCTTGGAAAAATCTAGCTGTAAACACACAAAGCCTGGCTTTGTGTCCAGAAATGGTGTTTCCACACAGTATATCTGATTTTCATAGCTGTACACTATTCTAAATACTGGCAAGGCAAGCCCATGTAACCATGTTAAATTCCTTTCTTTTCTCTTTCTTAAATCAGCCAATTTGTGTAAACCTGTAAAGAGACAAACTGACACAACTTTGACCAGAGAGTCAATGTTGATTGTTATTAATTACTTAAAACTTTAAAAAAAAAATAAGGCCAAGTCTGTGCTGCAGATTTCTATCAGCACAGCTGTTCTGGTCAGACTGACACCTCTCAGTAAGCAAACACTACACATGTAGATGCAATTATACCTCAAAATGGTGCTTGTTTTGCTTGCGGGGATGATTTTACTATACCACTACAAAGAGCAGATTTGCCAGTGTAAGTTTACACCGCCCCAGGAATGCTTTGTCTGTTTACTGTGCTGGTATTCCTTTATCAGTAAGGCATTTGCAGTGTAGACATGGTCTTATTTGGAGGGCTGGTTTTAATCCTGACACATGCTAAAGTGATTACACTGCTGATTGAGAACTCAATAGAAGGACTCCAACTGATTTGCTCTGGATCAGGGCCTGAAAGGAGAGGAATTATCTTGTGGTTTGAACACAGGGGTAGGAGCTCCTCATGCACATCCTGGGTTTGATATTGACTTCATTTGTCTCTGCCTCTAAAATTGGGGGTGTTAAGGAATTTGTCTTACAGAAGTTTTGTGTGACTTAGTTGTTTCATGTTCCTATTCCAAGACACAAGTAAAACATACATCCCCAAATGGATATCCACAACCTTTTTAAAAAAAATTAAAAAAAAGTCTAGCTACTTCTGCAGCTGTTCCAATGGCACAAAGTGCTTGTTGTGGTGAAGGCCCTGGTTCTGGGCCAACCTGTGTGACTGCTTTGAAGAGGCTCACCTGCTTTAATGAGGCATGTATCACAATTTGGGATACATTGCACCACCACATTTCCCATGGGTGTTTCCTTGTAGCCCCAACGCTCTTTCCTTTTTGTATGTACAGTATTCCTGGGCTCTGTTTTAAGGGTGTTAGAGCTCTTGGATGTCAAAGTCAAACAAGGAGGAGCTGCAGCATGGGGATCTGTGTGCAGGATGTAGGGCTTGGAGGTCCTGAAATGGGTGCTGTTCATTCTACAGGACTTCACAACTGATGGCTTGAGCATCATGAGGACTGTAAATCAGAGAGAGCAGCATGCAGGAGGGTACTTTCCCCAGTGACTTAAAAACACCAATGGGTTATCACTGCTGTTTCATGCCAGACCACGAAGCAATATTAAAAAGGACGAATATAAAGCAGAGTTCAGGTCAGTAGTTGCCGTGTCTTGTGGTAGTCTAGCATGTACACAGTTGGTGGAGACACATCCTGCCTTCAGATTGTCAACTTCATTTCTGTATCAGCCTTTTGCAGAGGCAGTGTCAAGCAAGTTGAAGCTGAAGGGCATTTTCCATTCTCTTCATCTCATCACACACTGGGCTGTATAGACTAAGCAGGTTCCAGCTGGGACATACGACCCCCACCTGGCTCCGAACATGTGAGATCATACCAAGGAGCAAATCCCTACAGGAAGCAGAATTAATGGGAAATAGCTATTACTCATCATATTCCTCTTTACAAGTAGTGCATCCTTTAAAAAAACACATTTGGGAAATGGAAAACTAGCGTATAGAGCAGAAATCTTTATCTCTAAGAGAAGCCAAGTTTCATTTTTTTATGGTTTAATATAGAATCTTTGGACTGCTCTTCACTCTGTAATCTACTATCTGTAGTTTGCTTAGTCTGTGGCTCTTTTTACATATATTCTCTCGACTGTCATCTGTTGGCACAGGAGACAATGTCAAGAGAACCGATTTCTATGACAAATTAGTGCATGGAAGAAAGAGGTTTTTTTCCTGGTTGTGTGATGTGCCAGAATGATTGATTCCAGAAAGACCCCTTAAAATTCCATGGAGTGCTTCAGAAATCAGAGCATTTTGATACTGGCCGGCTTGATTTAAGGCTACCAAAATTATTCAATTATGCTTTTACCTGATCTGAAGTACTTCTTGGTGCTATTGTAGATTGCAAGGGGGAAAAAAAGCTATGCAAAAATTATTCTTTTTGCACACTGCTATAAGAAAAACAGTGCTGTGTTTGGTGTAACTTTGTCAGGGTCTGGTAAAACTGATCACAGTTGAAGTAAGTAAAAATGAGCCTGTGGTGTGTGCAGCAAAAAAAAGATAGGTCTCCCTGGCTGTAACCCACAGTCCAATGAATGAAAATCAAGAGCACAGCAGAACTTTCTTTTTAAACCAAGTCTTTGTCAATAATAACAGCACGAACCCTTAGCATGGGCTTGCATGTTCCACAGAAGAATTTCTGTGCTTTGATCAGGCTTATTAACAACACTTTGGTTTGCTTGATAACCAATAGCAAAATTGAGGCACGGAGTAAGGGCTGTGTTGACGGTCAAGGGATCAGTCAGAATCACAACTAAAAACCAATGTCTGGGCTACAGGAGGACACTTCTGAACTTAGTCCTGCAATTCGTCTTGGAGAGATTGTCTTGCACAACCCCCTTTTCATTTGTCAGTATTTTCTTGTTGCTATTATTCTGAGTACTTACTCCGAAACCCCAGTTTTCAGATGACATTAGCTTGTGAAGAAATACAGGGAAGTGAAATAAGTGAAAAAGCTCACTACAAAGCTGGCAACTAATTTTTTAATGCACAGCTATTTGGGGAACCTACCCTTTAGTTTCATGAGCATAACTCTCACTGGCAGTAGTGCTGTAAGGAAGTGTTGGCCACAGGTTTCTTTCTACCTATGTTGTGACTTTCTTTTGCACCTGTTCAACTGGTTGTAGGGCTATATTGTCAAAGAACCAGACCTAAAATAAGTCAGTGGTTGTTTTAACTTGGATTAGTTTGCAAAATCTGGCGTATAGTCAGAAACTCTGACACCAGCACAGCTCTTAGAGTAGCGATAGAAAGGAACAGCTACTTCAGAAACTACTTTTAAGTAGTCTTACTCCTGTTTGTCGATGGCCAGCTTTGAAAGGCAGCCTGGCAGGTTGTTATTTGAACCAGGACTGAGAAGGGAACATAGGGATCCCAGTGTCATTTACATTTTTAGAGAGGAACAACCAGGATGAGTTTAAGATCAACTGCTTTTGTAAATATAGTCTATAATTTGAGTTTTCTTCTATGGTATTTGCAAAACAAACATTTTGCGAGCACGGGCGGTGCACAAGTAGCTTGCTGTAGTTGTATACTCTATTTTATTTTTACTTTACACAGCTCTGGATTAGAACTTTTGGGTTCTTCTGAGAGCAAAAAACAAGACAAAGAAAGATAGTTAAATATAGTGAGAAATATGGAGGGCAGCGGTGGGAGAAAGAGGGGGGATGACAGAGGGAGAGGACCCTCAGGGAATGTTAAGTGCACATGTAAGAGTAGAACATATGATCCTTCTTTATTATTGTCCATTTAAAATTACAATGTGTTCCACTTAAACTAGACATGCTAATAAAAGAAGAGTCATTTATAGTGGACAACTTCCAAAGACCAAAGCTGCCTCCTCATTTAAATTCTGCTCTTTTGTTAGGGCACCCTACTGACATAATTCTCTATTGTTTCTGCCATTATCGCTTGCTTAATGCAGGACATAGTGTCGGGAAATTCCTGTCTGGCACTTACAAGGTGTTTCTAAAAAGGGGAACAAAAGAGTCAAGAGCACATAGGGAGCAGGAAGAAGCTGCGAGGGGAAGTGGCAGCGGAGGGAGGAATTTGAGATAGTAGCAGGGAGACAGGCAGAGGAGAAGGCAGCCAGGCCAAGGGAAGGGGAGAAAGAGCTGGGTGCAGGCAGAAGCTCTCAGCATTCCCTCTACAATCCCAACTAGTACAGGCAAATCTCTTAAGAGACTTAGGAAGCAGCTCAAGGATGGTGAAAATGCGAGATTTCTGAGCATGGAGTGGAGGACAGTTGGGCTACAAGAGCCCCTCAGCTGGGAGGGCACAGGCTGAAGCAGGAGTATCTTCTGGGGAAGAGAGGCTGTGCCGTTCAGAGACCGGGAGAGCTGGGGTTTGAAAGCTGGCTCTGGGAGGGTCACGCTAGGTTTGGTGCTGAGGATTTGTGGTGGTCAGTGAATGGGAAGAGAGTTGGTGTCAAGGCCATCCACTTCTCCCAGTATGCTGGATATGAGGGGCAAGACATCCTAGCCTGCACTAGCCTTAACATAAGGAGATTACTCTGTACTGTCATTTGTTAATAACAATGTCGTTTTCTGTCATATAATTAGAAAATACATCTTGCTTTGCCTCCAAGCACGGTAGCCTTATTGCATTTGCACATTTTTCATAATATTTCAAGCGAACTGACCAGATAACATTAATGAATATATGAGATAGGCAGGCACTTTTAAGGAAAAATAATAAACATACTTGTATATTAAAAAGTTAATTCAGTCTGGAGCCAAACAGGTAATTTTCCCTTCAGCGTTTTTTCACTCAACTAAGACAGGTTGGACTAGGAGTGCAGTCACCCTGTCTACAGCGCTTGACTTGGCTTGCATACCAGGGGCAAATTTTCTTCAGAGACAGACAGCAAGATGATCTGATTGGCCTCGGTCCAGAGCATGCTCACAAAGGCCCCTTTGATGGAGGGCTTCTTGGTAAGCCCTGTACCAAAAGCTGCCTGCCACCCTCCTTTCAAAGATACCCATTTACAGTAATTCGGGGAGGGGGAGAGGGGAAATAAATAAAGAAAAGTGAAATAGGGGGTTGCCGCAAGAATAATTACGTTACTGGGCTTGGAGGGGGTAGGGAAGAGGAGGGGGGAGTTATTAAGTAAACTGCTGGATGTTGAAGTAGCTGTTTGGCAACAATGCAAGAACATAAGGCATTTGCAATTAAGCTCATTAAAGCTTCATCATTTTGCTTATCAATCTTTTTCTGAGAAGGGTGGGGTGGAGCACCATATATTAAAACATGGCTGCTTTTACAGATAAGGAGTGATCACTACCTGTTTGATTTTCTGAGCTGCACTGTAGTACCCAGCCTGTGACGGCATATGTGATTAGCTGATTTAACTCCCTCTTGTACACGGGCAAGTGATTAATAGGAGTTTGTTATTGTGTCCCTGCACTCCACTGCTAAAACATCCAGTCCAGACAACTGCTACCTCCTTGCCTTTATCTCATTTGGTATCCAGATGTGGTCTCCTACTTATCCGTCAATTTTGATCCCATTTGTTCTTGTAACAGTGGCTTTTGGAACAGTATTTACTGAAGCCTCCACACCTTGGAATAAGGGGAAGGTGAACTAGATTAGCAGAGCCATTGCTTCCTCAGTTGGTGAGGGATGTCCTCTGGCATGCTGATCAGAAGCTTTGAGTGTCCACAGAAGTAACAGCGACCTGAAGATACATTAGTGAACAGAACTGATCTGAGCTGTTCCTGATCTGTTAAAGCCCTCAGCCTGCCTGGCCTGACTATTAACAGGGCCTCCTCTCTGGCTGAGGGACGGTGAAGTGTTTGAGTCAGCGGGCAAGCCATCAGAGCAATAGTCTTGGTGTGAAAACTTCCCGGTAAGAACAGCAGCAGCATTGCTTTCTGCTTTTCAGCTGCTTCCCTGGGTACAAAGAGTGAGATCTGGGAAGAAATCAGGTCTGTCATCTTCTAGTAATGTGAAAGTCAGTATGTGTCACTACAGTTTATTGCAGGTAGTAGGTGTGTAAGAACAGTATTTCAGATATAGATACCTCTCGTCATCCTAGAGCTTCAGAGCACTGTAGATATGAACTGAGCTGTGCAGCATCCGTTTGTGGGAGGTGAGCTTTATCTTCATTTTCCAGATGGAAACATTCTGGCACAGAGGAAACTCCAAGAGGCACACTGGGTATCTGGGACAGGACTGAACCCAGAAGTCCTGATTCTCACAAGTCCAGTTTCTCTAATACAGCCTTGACCATGCAGCTCCATGATTTTCTCTATTGTTTAGGTTGATAGCAACTATATTGAGCTTCAGAATTTTCTTGCAAAAACGATCAATCTTTTCTTGCTTCATTTGTATCCAGTAGCAACTCTCTTTTCTGTATGTGATACTTAGTGGCGGAGAGGTGGGACCTCATTTAGAAGTAGCTTTTTCTGTAATAAGTTTTTGAATGACTTCTTCCATTTTCTTCACAATATATTGTCTGTATAGTGTTAAAACTCATTTTAACTTTGAAAGAAAGGAAAGGAAGCAAAAAAAGAGAAGCTGGGGGAAATACTGATATGAAGAGAGGTGTGGAAGGAGTAGCACCGCTAATACAAACATGTAGGTCGTATTGCCATGTGGGAATGGAAGCCAGCTTGAACTTTAATTCTTGGTTTGATCAAGGTAGTGTAAAACCAGACCCCAAAGGATTTCCAATGGAGAAACTGGATTTATATTTTACATATGAGCTGTAGTTGAAGCCAAATGTTCATTCCACTCAAATTGTGTAGGTGGATTACTTTACTTCCAGCCTTGAAGTATCATGTTTTTAGCTGCTAATAAACTTAATAAAATCCATTTCTTATTTCCCCTGGTGTACTGTGTTCATGAGCCTTGATGTGCCAACAGAGCAATGCTATCCTGAAAATTCATTTGTCAAGAAACAGGCAAATGATGTGTATGAATAAGTCAAGAAGAAAAAGAATACATGTACCACTCTTCCAGTGGCATTGCTCTTACCAGAATTGCCAACCTCCTCATTTCTCCTGACTTACAACTGGACCAAGGAGTTGAGAAAACTTAAGACTGTCACATCATCAGCCTAGCAGAGAACTAAGATACATATGGGTTGTTTTTTAAAAAAATGCTCATTCCCCAATTAAAAATATCTTTCCATACCAACAAGTTCCCCGCTTTGGCTTTAGCTCCCAGGATCAAACCTGCCTTTTCACACAATGTGTGATCAGTCTGAGGGGTTCGTTGCCACTGGAATTCACTGAAGCCAAGAATTTACAAAACTGAATGAGGGATTAGACATTTATGTAGATAACAAAAATATCTAGCATCATTGTAGCTAATACAAACAAAGAGAGCACTGGGAGGGAGATAAAACCTCATTCTTGAAAGGCTTAAGATAATGTCTAATATTTAGAATTGGGGTGAGACTTCCTGGGGGACAGGAGGAGGTAGATTGTCACGTGGTACCCTTGAACTTTACTTTGACATGTTCAGTCTTGGATACTGAGTTAGAAGAGCCATGCCTCTGATTATATATGGCAATAACTGTCTTTCTAATCAGTGCACATTTTCTGATGTCCCATGCTTAGCTAGATGAGATAATCCAATGAAAGCCCTTTAGCCCACAGTGTCAGTTTTAAATTCAGTCACTGGCCAACAAGAGGTGCCAAGTGAACTAAGACATCAGTGAAGGTGAGCAATGCAGTGAGTTAAACGTTGTCTTCAAGACTTAGAGATACAGAGTTGAATTGAAGCTCTGCTACAGGCTCCCTGTTCAATGAAGGCAAAGTCACTCTTTCAGCCCTTTCATATCCCCCATGTGCAATGACATGTCACCCCTTTCAAAATGTGGCTGTGGCACATTGCTGGGGCACAATGAATTAATCACTTCGCCTAATGGATTTATTGGGGGGAGTAGGGGGAGGAAATAATCTTTAAAAAGATTTAGGGTAAACAAAAGAGTCAAAAAGAGTGAGAAACAAACTGCTTTATGGTAACAGGGAGTGGGAACCAGACAAGGAAGGAAAACAGAGGGGAATAAGAGGCCTCAGGTACAGAGGAAGAAGTAAGATCTTAGGTAGAAAGCAGAGGGGAAAGGCAGGGTTGAGCATATAAACAAAGGGTTTAAGAGAAAAAGCAATATGACTTTTGAAGCTTTTAGTGCACATCTGACCCAAATCATCTGTCCTTTCAGAGTCAGTCCATCACCTCCCTTGTTTAGACTTTATTTTTACTCGGAGATCTGTAATCCTTACTCTAAAGAGCTCCTGACTTGGTGGACATTTGTTGTGTTAGTAAATGCTGCTATTGAAGTCAGCAGACTTGTTAAAACTTGTGCTCTTGCTGCAGCAAATGGAGTTTGCAGTGAACAGGGAGTACAAGCCCAGTCATTCCTCCTGGTGTGTGTGCAGCATGGAAGGGGTTGAGGGAGAGGGGGAAGGGCCAGGCAGCTTGACAGCAGTTTTCCCACCTCCTTGTGGGCCTTACCAGAGGGTTTATCATGGAGTCTCTTTGTAGGGGGAGTAGGGGTTATTGAGAGCATGGAGTTTTTCTTTCCAGCAAATGAAAATTGCCATTGAAAATTCTTTTCAGAGCTTAATACAACCCCAGGCAATATTTCTTCTGCACAAACCACAAATCCATGCACATGAATTTAAGAAAGGACTCCAGAGACATCCAAGCAGGTCACAGGGAACTCTAGGATTGCAAGGAACACTTAAGCCATCGTTGATGGCGGTGGGCTCTGTTGTCTTTGGTCAATCAACCCTTGGGGGCCAACCCTTTTGCTTCTTCAGTGGGGACTGTTTCTATCCACTTCGGTAGAAAAGGTAGAGGAAGGGGGAAAATGGAAGTTGACCACGTTACATTTAGAGTTTATCAGTTCTCTTCTGCAAATGCTTTCACAGAGAAAATGAGGAAGTTTCTTCTAAAGATTAAATCTACATGCAAGTATGCGGTGGACATACAGTGATTGACCCTACCAAAGTAGTTGCAGAAGACAAGCATTTACCAACTTTTTGCTAGTATAGGGGTTTTGTTTCCCACTGAAGAAAATGTCTGTTGGCTTTTAAGAGATGTTTCTCTTTTGAGTTTCCCCTTTTCCCATTCACCACTACATCCCTGATAGATATTATTTATTCCTTAGAATAATATTTCATTTGAGAAGAGTAAAACCACGGTCAGTTTATTGCACATCATTTTCATTAGTTTTGTGTAGATGTTATCTGGACCAGAAAAAGTCGAGCTGCCATCATTCTGTGCTCTGATTAGTGTGTGCATGAAGGAGAAAAAGAGAAAATGGAACCTGCTCTTCAACATGCAGGAGCACCAAAATCCAGCACCGCTGGAGAATCTAACACAGAGCTCTTAAATTGAGCTTTTGCATCTATTTCTTTCTTCCTGAAGAATCTGTTGGCCTGAAGTTGTGTAACTCCTTAATGAAGTCATTGTGGGGGTCTTTGCTATCCTGGAAAATGAAAGACTAGAAAATTGCAGCGCAAAGCTCATGTTTGCTAAAGTGATCAACCTTAAATGGTGTGTCGGGTTATCTCAGAGTATAATCAGCATAGCCGATTTGAATAGAGCTGTCTTCAAAATAGAGATCTGCTGGTAAGATTTGTTTTCATTTAGGTTTTACTTTCAGCAATAGGATTACCCTAAGGTCTATATATCTACAGGCTTTTGTACAAACAAGCAGCTTAAACAAAACTACCATTATTATACTGATTTAGGGAGAGAGAAAAGCGTTGTTTGGTTTATTGAGTTAAGATCATATGTGTGACAAATAAAGCCTTCCTTTAAATGTAAGTTTTGTCCCATTCAATATAGTAAGTTTCTTGAGAAAAAAAAAAATTACAAAGGCCAACATTATTCTTAATGCCAATTCAATTTGTCACCTCTAGGTTTTAATCCCATAGGCTGGTGAAATACGTGCTGTTTCATCCAGTCGAGCAGCAAGACAGCTGATATCACCATATTTATCACCATCAGGGTGATATAATCAATTTACTTCTTGCTGTAAGAACTGCCCTTACGCTTTCTTTTTCTAACTTTTACTCAATGGCCTTATTAAACTCTTTTCAATGCTGATTTATTGCAGCCATGGATAATGTTGCGTTCTTTGTTGCTTCCCCCACAAGGAACTTCAATAGCTGTTGTCACTCCTTTGTGTTTTTTTTTATTCAGCATATCGAGTTTTATTTACTATTTTAAAGTGTCTTGTAAATAAAATAGGATGTGAAAGTTCTGAGCTCAGTTAGCAACTTGAGATCTAATGAGGGGTGGCTAATCATTTATGGTATGGATGCCATGGGTCTTATTTCATACATCGGCAAGCAGGGCATGCATGTTTTCCTGAGTTCCTGTCACAGGAGGTGCTGCAACAGGTCACACTGCATTCAACGCTCCCCATGCAGCTGTGAGCTTTTAACGGGTTTGTGACCAAAGAAGGAATGAAAAGCAAGGTGGGAAAGTGCAGTGGAACAGAACTCATCTGAAAAGGGTTTTTTTAACATATATGCAGCTCAGATACTGAAGTTGAAACAGGAAAAAGATTGGGGAACTGTTTCAAATTGGCACAAAACCAGTTAGGTTAAATTACTTGTTAAATGAATGTGAGTGAACTCTCATCTCCTGTTTTAGTCCAGTCATGCTAGGTCAGATCTTAGGGCCCACAGAACTGCTTCTTTGCAGAATTCATGCCAGTGGGTAAAATTGGTGGTTGGGTACATGGATTTCCAAGTGCATAGGGTTGGCATTTCAGTACAGGAGGACCTCTGGCAATGTGGCCCTCTGGATGAAAGCAATCATACCAGCAGTGATCATATTGTCTATTATCATAAGAGCCCTTTAAAATATTTAAAATGTTTATGGATGTTCCCTAAAATGTTACGCTAGCAAGATAGCAATGTATTTAAACTGTCAACCACTGACCTTGGATCATTGGTTAGAAATATTGCATTTGTTCGTTGCGGTCTGTTTGCTGTTGGTGGTTGCAGTTGAAGAGCTACAGTGGACTTGCTGGTGTCACCTAGCTGAAAGTAAATTTCACCTTCACCACAGAACTCAACTGCAGGTTGCGAATATTATTTAAATGGAAATTATTTCCTTATAAGAAGTCTCACAGAAGCGTTTCTTTTTTTCAGGCTGACTTTTTAATATTTATTTTGTATTGTTCTCGCTTTTATCCTTAATTTGGGGCTAAATTAGATCTGTCAGTGTCCCTTTAAATTTATTCCACACTGACTAATTTATTTTAGCTAACTCATTTCAGGACAAGCATAGAATACTTAGAGCCCAAAAGAGAAAATTCAGATCAATCTCAGTCTGCTGAGAAAATTAATCAATTTGCAAGTTACATCTAGCTTAATTCCATCATTTAAAGCAGGCATTGAGTTTCCTTTCCCATGATACGTGGAGACTGGAAGGTAAAGCAGTCTCCATTGGTAGAGGGCTAATTCACTTGCCCTGTGCTCTGTATGGAGGTCATTAAGACACTACACTTAGAAAGCAGCTGCTTTTTGTGTGTGTGCCAGTATCTTATTTTCCACATATGTAACAGATCAAAACATTTAGATTGGGTTGATCCAGTCTATCATGACGAAAGAATTTTGAAGCAACACAAGTAAATAACAACCTTACTTGGAGGGAGGATGCCTTTGCCCTGATCCTGAGAAACTATTGGTGGGCGCCACCCCAATTAAAGCAGACCGGGCCATACTAGCTTTGCACGGATTCTTTTCCAAAGCCAATTAGCTGCAGAACATTTGATAGAAAGGAACAAATCACCAAAACCTCAGCCCCATACAATGTTATCATTTATGTTCAGTGCTAGTCTAGTGCTCAAGAGTGTTTCTTTTTGTTATACCTCTGTAGACCTGCTGGAAAGAAAAATGTTTCCTGCTTCTCATTTGGCCTATGTATTCTAGAGCCACATTGTTCAGTGTTATCACCTTAAGAAGCAGTTAAGATTAAAGTGAGATAGCACACATTTGAGTTTAGAAAAACAGCCAGAGAAGCTGTACAACTTTTACGGTCTTCATCCAAAGTGCATTTAAGTGTGGGACTGTTTTTCAGAAAATCGAATTAAAATGTAATTTTTCAACTGTTCTATATTTCCATTTATACTCTTCATCCTCTAAATCTGTGCCATCATATATGGCTGTCTACTACTGGCCAGTGTTCCTGGGCCAGCCCTCAAGAATATGAAAATCCGAGAACTAAAAAGTGAAAGAGGATGCTTTGGCAAGCTTATGTTTGTTGGTTATGGGTAGTTGGCTATCACTGTGGTACCCCTTGGGATTATCACCCGACAAAATCCAAAACTCCATTTCAGAGGGGATTATTTCAAGGAGCAGAAGCAATTACAGAGTAGTGTAGCGGGCAGTGCTTTGCAGAGTGATGCAATTTATTGGAAGTTCTACCTTGTGGTGGCTTTCTTTATGCCTGGGAATTACTGTACTTATTCATGTACAAGTTAAGCAACCTAGGTACTTAGAGAAAAATACTGTTATTTGATTACTAATAAGGACAATTGTTACAATGCTTAAAAATAAGACCATCAAATTAGTTCATGAAGGAAGAATTTTGAGGGGAGACGGATTTGCATGCAGTGCAATGAACAGGGAAGGAAGAGAGATGAGGAAAAAAATCCATCAAGTTTTTAGCCTACACTTGATTGGTGCCTGGTTAAAAAGATAGTAATTTTTTTTTCCCTGGGATTGCTAAAAGTTACCAGTCTTACTAAAAAATGTAGATAGGTAGTATAATTGCACGGTAAACCAAAATTGGGAAACTGTGTCATGCTCTGTGGGTGTCACTGTAGAAAGGTCTTGGTGGAGGACAGGCAGCCAGGGAGACATTGTGGCTTGAATAAAAGAGGCGAGGACAGGCACAGCTCAGCTGTGCCAGCTGTGCGCAGAGCTGGCTGGAGTGAGGCTAAGGGGGCCTGAATCAAGAAGCTGAGCAGTGGAGAAAAGACAAATAGGCTGGATGGTGCTGTGAATCTGATAATTAACGTTTCTGAAGATGTTACAAAATGGGATGTTGGGAGTCCTTTGGTGTCTCTGTAGTCGTATTCTTCTGTATTGGTCAGATGTGGAATATGGGCAAGAACTTCATTAAGTTCTGCATTGCTGTGTTTATAAACAGCTATTTCTCCTTCTACAGTCTCTCTTCATATGGGTTTCTTAAGATTGGCTAATGAGATTCACTTTTATCTCAGGATCTTTAACAACTCCCAAAAGACCAGGAGCTTAGTTTTAAATCTCACCAGCAAAGCAGAGCAGCTTCCAGCAGTACAGTGCTTCCTGACAGCGTGGTGGAGCTTGCTGCAAAACTGACTCAGAAAGAAAATGGATGCCAGCACTAGATCCAACGTTGTTGCTTTTGGCAGGTCCTAGACGTTCAGTCTCTGTCTTCACGTATTGAGCTACGCCAGCATTACGTCGCTCTGTGTGTTGTGAGCTGCCACCCATCCTGAGTCCTACTACCAGGTCAGGAATTGGCATGAATGCTAAGGTTTGAACTCTGTTCCATGAAGTCATTTTTGCACATACAACATGAAGGTGTAGGAGTTTAGATATCATATTTGAAATAGTTTATTGTTGAACTTGCTTGATAATATATATTATTGCCTTGGCTCGTTCTAAAAACTGCAACAGCATTTCGCAGTGACTGACTGACTATTCAGAAAATTAGTGAATAAAATAGTCACACAGCACAAGAAATCTCAAGGATGACCCAGGACCCAGAAATCGTGCAGGTTTTTTTACCCAAACACAGATTAACTCCATTCTGCTAACAATCTGCCAGACAATGACATATGGTCACCTCAGATGATATGTTGCCGGGGGAGAGCCATAAGGCCCCAAGTGCTTCCCTGCTGCATTCAAATTAATTTCAGTGAATTCTCAATCCTAAATTTTCAGATATGAACAGTGCTTTAGATGATACAATTTTGGGTGCTGAAGTTGACCCTATAAAAGAGAAGTCATGTTTTGAAAGGACAGATATTCATGTGATAATGAAAATTAAGCCCAGGGCTGAGCCCTCAGAAACTCTGGATGTCCACCTCACTTACTATTCTTGAAAATATGTCCTAATTCCCAAGCAGCTCTTTTATTTGATGCATTTATACTTTACAGATGACTGTATAGAAAGAAAGAGCGGTGCTCAGAAGCAATGAAATAACCTCAAAATTTGAGGTCAGGTTATAAATGCAAAGTGTAACTTTTTTTCCCCAAAAAATTCATGAGTCCTTTTGGGGCAGGAGAACTTGAACAGAAATTGAAAACTTCAATAGAAATTGCTTCATCAACCCTTAGAACCATCAAAGTTCCTGAAAGCCCTATTTCTGAATAAAAAAGTTGATACTAAATGTATTTGTCCATAGAGGAGAGGAACTGAGAGCTGTGAAATGAACTTCATCTCTTCCTTTCTGCTGGTAACAAGCAGTACTGAAATGACCACTGAAAGTCTAATTGCCTGAAAAAAACCATGACAATCAGCCATGCAAGGTGGTGGTGTCCATCCTCAGGGTGAGAACATGCTCACAAAGCGTGGTGGTGAAAGACACCTTAGAGCATGGTCACACCTGGTTCTCCACCTGAAGATGTCTGTGCCCCGTCTGCTTGCTGCCCCCTCCTCAGATGGGGCAAGTTTGGTTGCTGTAATGGGAGCCTCACGAACCTGTCAACAGGAGCAGGATAGGTTAAACACCTTGACTAGGTGGTCTAGTAAGATGTTAGGGTGCACCCACCCTAGAGCAGGCAGTAACCTCAGTCACGGGTGGGCAGAGCAGAGGTGAAAAGCTCCACGCTGGTCTGACTCCTCTCACCTCGCGTGTTAGATCAGTTCTGCCAAGGCCCGAGGCAGATTACTGTCATCTTTCCCATGCTAACAGCGCAGCCTAGTTCTTCCTTGTTGTCCAAGCTTTCCTTCCCTTCCCTAAAATGCAAAGGCTGCCACGACTGAGTCTCAAGCATTCGTCTCTGCCCAAAGCTTGCACCCACAATTGCACACCTTCACTGCATGGTAAGCATCAAGTGCCAGACCAGCTTGTTGCTTCCCGACAAAGCTGTGACCCTCATTAGGAAAGCTGAATGCTCCCAGAAAGTACCACTGGGGCAACAAATCAGTTGTAAGAGCCTATTGATCTGTTACATTTGTTTTCAACGTGCAAAAAGGAGATTCTTTTGTTCCGGGGCTGGCACCAAGCTCTTGCTACAGTAGGTTCAGCGTGTCTCCGGACACTGCGATCAGGCGCCTCGCAGCTGAGTCTGCAGAATATTTGCTTATTACAGGAGGAACTGAAAGAACCTGGAATTCACTAGTGACTGACCTTTTATTTCTTGAACAACTGTTTCCCCCCTTCCTTTTGTTTCTGTTTTAATCACTGCACTACAAATGCAATTTAAATCCCCGTTGCAGATGCAGGGTATGGTAAGACAAACACATAACAATCAATATTTATCAAGTTAAAATGCCTGCACCATTTACACTAACTGGTCAGTGTTTGCTGGGCTGGGTTCCGTTTAAATCAAACTTGGAATAATTAAACGGCCACAGCAGTAATGCAAATGCAGATTTTTGCACATCCAGTAATCAAAGGGAGGAAAAAGTAGTCTAAGGCTGTTTTGGTTTTAATCATATTTGATTTTTATTTTAAATGAAAGCACAAAGGTAATTTTTCTGTTGCTCTACCTGTGACTCCTTAAATCATGGTAAAAGTGCATTATGATCTTCTTAAAAGAATAAGAACATTCCTTGTTAATTAATTTATACAGCTGTCAGTACAGCTTTCTATGTTATTCATACTCTAAGTGTTTGACTGCCATAGATTTTCTAGCAGTTCCTGGCAAAGCTCCAGTGAAAGCCTGGGATTTATTAGGCTGACTTGGTGCAAAGTCTATTGATTGTGGCCTCGAGGGTAATAACTAAATAGAGCTGGAGCAACAAGTCAATAACACCATTGTTGCTACAGACTCCATTCACTTGAGGAGTTAGATTGTTTTACAGTGGCAAAGAGTAATCATGAGCAGATCAGCATGTTCAACAGGCTCTGTACCATGTTAGTGCTGGGGACTGTTTTAAAGCTTTCAGCGGGACCGCGGGAGAAGTGAGGTGGGGTGCAGGGATTAAGAACCCTGTAAACTCCTTCATTAGGAGTAAAAGGTTTCAGCATTAGCTTTGTCATCTTGCAACAAGGAGTCCCGTGCCTGTGTTGGTCCAAACTGGTATTAAAATCCTCTGTCCACCAATCCATAATTGCACGGTAGAAACTTGATTTAAATTTTGGATGGGGATATATGTGTAGTGTGTGTGTCTGTGTGTGCATGTATGCGTGAATACATGCCCATATGCCTTAGCATTAAGTAATATTTTAGCTAGCACAAGCTTCACCTCTGTGCAGTAATATTTCCTGGCAATGGCTGGAAAGAGGCTCCTATTTTCTTAAATTCAAAATGAGGAAATGCTTTTGTTTATTGCTTCTCTAATCCTCCCATGTGTTTATTTACTTTTAGAATTCTTTTCTTTTGCGGAAATATATACAAACCTACTAGAGGAGAGATGTTTATTTCCTGAGAGTTTTATCATTTATTTGACAGCCTTTGACAACTCACATTGTATTAAGAGCAGATCATTTTGAAAAGTCAAAATTGTGAAGATGGGAGTTTCAAAACCACAACTGGTTGATTTTGCACACATTCTTGTATCCATCTCCAGGAGTTGCCATTAAAGCCTCTACAGAAATACTGAGTAATTAGAATGAGTTTCTTCCTAACACCAGTTAGTAGCAGCCTACTCCCTTGAAACATGAAAGATGGTACAGAAAGTAATAATAATAACCACATAATATTTAAAAAAAAGGCAGATGTAATTATGCTTTGTAAAATGAACGGAGTGGTCAAGCAGCAGGCTTTTGTGTATTCACAGACTCTTCCTCCCTTCACCTATTTGTCCTTGGAAGTCACGTTTTCCTTTTTGCAAATAATGTTTCTAACCCCACATTTTCAAAGATGATAGGAAAGAGCAAAACTCTCTTCCCAAGTCTGCAGTCATTTTAAAACACCAACGTTTTAGACACAAAAATTTCAATAGAGGTGTTGATTCTTGAATGTGGTGGTGACTCTGACATCTAATGACAGTTTATTAACAATTTATCTGTCCTTTTTTTCACTGCTTCTCTGTTTAAAGCGCAAAAAGGGGTGGAACTAGAAAGGAAATCCTGCAGCCAAATATTGAGGAGGGTACCGGGCTTCCCTTGGCTACAGGCAGTCAACTGAATGTTTCAGTCAGCATGTGCCGGGGCAGATCTCGGAGCAGGAGAGATGCAAACGTGGTGAATGTGTCTGTCTTTTTCTTTCTTTCCTTTTTTTTTTTTTTTCTTTTCCGTAAGTAAGCAGAGAGCTTGGCAAGTTTGTAGTGCTTGCTCAGAAGCTCATTTAAAACTTTGAGAGGAGTGAACTGAATTTAAACGACTCTCAGGAATCTCTTTACCCCCAGGCCTCAGACGTAGCCTCCCATGGAAAGAAATGTATCGGATGGTTCATAATCTGTATTCTGTCAGGATATTTTAATGAGAGGTCAGTAAATATCATATATTTAGAAGCAAACAAGCCAAAACTGGGCCTTTTCTTTATGACTTCCACCCAGTCAGAAAAGTAGCTTTCTGGCAGATGCTTTCACTTTGAATGAAGAAATTATGTCTGCTCTGCTTGGGTTCAGGTCTATGATCTGAGCACTATTTGACATATCAAACCAGCCTAAAACTTAATTAGCTGTGGCACAGGAAGTAAATATATAAAAGACGTTTTGCGGAAGTCATAATACTTTTTCATTAAAAAGATCAACATTGATTTTCCTGGCTGATTGCAGTATGATGTGCCGCCTCTACGGTGATTAGATATGTGTCAGAAGCACTGCTTGTGCCCCACTTCCAGTCTTTCGGAAAGAAGAGAGGCTGGTAAAAGGAAAAAATCCTTCCCAAAATGTGAAGGTAGACATTTCTTTTGAGTAATACTCTTGCAGTATGAACTGTAGATTTACAGGAATTGGAGACCATCCCTTCTCCCCTCCGTTTTTAAAGTGTCTTCATCAATCAAAATCAACATAAATGAATAATGGAGGCAGATAAAATGTGAAGAGACAATAGCGGTGTTGTTTAGAATTGATGGCCATAAATCCATTGTATCCTAAGAGACTGCACGAAGTAAATACCTGCTCTCTCCGACCACCACTGCCATTTAGCCCATGATTAGGAATATCATTTAAGCAAGTGCTGATCTCCCATTGAAGCTTCAGCCCATTAATGCTTGCTTTATTTCAGAGCACTAGGGCTGCACTGAGGGAAGGGGAGGACTTGGAGGGTGAAGGTTTGGAGTGACAGGGGAGTTTCCCCTCTCCTCATTCATTTGTTAATTTGGTATGACAGAAATAGAAACGGTGTTCTTACCAGTGGGTCAAAGGCTTTTTTAGAACAGCATAAAACAAGGAAGCTGGTGCAAAAGGAGTTACAGAGCGCATTGTTTAAAATCATTAAAATTTGGGGCTAGCTGAGGTTTTCTCTGTAAGAAAAAAGGGAAAGCACACCTCCATCGGCACTGCAGTGGCATACACAAGGCTGGAGAAGCCCAACAGAAAGCAGAGCCAGGAGGATTATGCACCTTGATTTCAGAGGGCACAATTTATGGTGTGGATTTGGAGTCCTGACATTTTGATTCAGATATGATAGAACTGAAGTCTTATGAGCTGCTCTTGTAGGAATTTGACACAGAGGGGCAAGACCCTTTAGGGTCAGTTGCTCTTTCTGCCATTTTGAAATGCCATATCTTAAATGGAAACTTTTCTTCCTTCCTTCCCATTAGAAATGTCCTTCCAGTTTTGGGTGCCTTTTGGAAGCAAGCCTGTGGGAACAAGTGCAAAAATGACGCTTAGGCCCATCACAAATTCAGGAGGTTTAAAGTTGCTTGTTTTATCTTTGGTTCTTCTGTAATTGTAGTTTGTTTGGTAGAGCATGCCAGACACGGATCACTTGCTCAGGGCTCGCTAGCACCGACAGCATTCCAGCTATGTTAGAATCTGTGAATATATCTACCTCAACCGTATTTTCACGCCTTTTATGATTTTCATTCTCCCTGAATTGAAAAAAAAAAAAAAAAACAACACAAATAATCAGCTACGTGGCAGGAAGGATTGAAGACCTTTCTGATCATACTGGGGAATGCTCTTTAAAATCAAAATCTGAATAAGCAGAACTCGGGCAGCACAGCACCTCACTGTAGAGGGGCTTGAAGGTGCCACTTCTGTTGTGAAAACAATTTATTTAGTAGTTAGTGCCTTGACTTTTCTGTCTTTGTACTTCTGAAAGATGATCTCTTGCAAACGATGAACCTTTAGCCTTAACGAAGTACTGATCCCTCTTTAACATTTACTTAATTGAAGCTTAGAAGGAAAAAAATATAGTGTAGTATTTTAAGAGTGACTGTGTAGCACCTTTCCAAGTTTGCATGCCTGTCAACGGGATGTCATCCTGTAAGTGTGAATGAATGACTCTATTTCCAGTTTGAGTTTCCATTCCTAGGCAAAAATAGCACCAAATACACTATACTTCCAGACTAGATATCATATTTTTTAAAAACTTTATAATTCACACCACAATAAAAAGTAATTATGGTTATTTCGTCATTAAAAATGTTCTGTATATATAAGCAGACGATGCTTCTTAAAATGGCTGAATAAAATCACAAGAAATAATTTCTCATTCTGTTCTAACTGAGCAGACTGTATTTTGTAAGGATACCAGTTATATTTAGCATTCCTCAAGGCTTCCATTGTTGGGCTTTTTTTTCCACAACCAGCATGAAGCACTGAAGCTTTAAGCATCCTGTCATGGTGCTGATGTTTTGTCGAAGAAAAGATGTGTTCCTCAGCTGTTGCAGTTACTTCAGCATTTGTGCCTTTTCAGATGATACTTGGCCAACTTTTAAAAATTGCATAAGTCCATGTGCAGAGTCATGAGGGCTGAGATATTTAAGGGCCTTGAAGTATCTAAATCATGGCGTGGACTGTCTAACTACCTCCAAAGATCTGATTCTTGGATCTGATGCATTTAGTCTAGGAGTCTCAAAGTCCTAATTATCTAACCTATTCCTTACGATAGGATTTAGGCTTTTTTTTTTTTTTTTAATTTTGCTAACACAAATCATTTATAAAGAGTTAGCAGAATATTATAATAGTGTGCATTAGGGGTGGATATAAGGTAGAAAGCAATAACCGGGATTATAAATAACTGCTCGATCTGTAGAATTCTAAAATAGCCTCTTAAATTTGATTAACTGTCTCAATGTATGGTTAATCATCTAAATCCTTTATAAACTATTTGTAAATGCACCCTTGACATAAAGCATGACTAGTTTGTCTGTATTTTATGAAACATGACAATTCTACTGAGGAAATGGAGCAGTATTTCTGCAATATAGTCAATGTAATTGAGAAGGCGAACTTGGTGTTCCAGATTTTAATTGAGGAAAGTTAAATACTTCCAGTTTCTGAATTGCCTTGTGCAAATTTATTGTGCAGAGGTAGCATGGAGTAGCTACACTCCTCCTGAGAACAAAGCAGGCAAAGGAAGGTAAAAGGAAGGAGAGATATAAAAGAGTTAAAACACGAAAATGGAATTATTTCAGAATGGTTTGGACCTCATTTCTGTGGTATGAAACCATCAGCATCAACAGCAGGGTCTCCTGCTCCCAAAAATACTCACTCCTGCCTCTGTGCTGCATCCAGCTGCTGTCTCGTTTTCGTGGGCACTTCTGTTCTCCAGTCAATGTCTTGAAATGGAATTGATCCAGTGCAAAATAGCTCTCTTCTCCCACCCTCTTCTTTTTTCTTTTTCTTTTTTTATCTTGGATCAATTGCTTGCTCTGATTCATCACATGGACCCACAAGCTGTTGAATCAGCACAACTGAGGTTGGCATGCTGCAACGTGATGGCAGAAATGAACACCAAGAGGAGGTGGGAGCAGGGGGAAGAAGGGACAGACCTGAGCATGACTCCTAAAATTAGTATTGCTGCTGGATGCTTTGCATCTTGGAAACATGGTCTTGGCTTGAGTACAGGGCTTGGAGTCAGAACATTTAAACTATAAACTCCCCTCTAGCCTTTGACACCCTTAAACTTTAGTTTTGCCATCTGCTAAGTGGCAATAACACTAGTTACCTCAGCAATGTGAAGATTTACAAATGATTGTTCAACCAATTAGCGCATGAAAAATAGGAAAGACTGCTTTTTACACTCCTGCATTTCGCTGGAATTGTTCTCTCATGCTTATGAACTACATTTCATTTGTAGTAAAATATTTGTTTTTAACTGTGTTCCTCCTATCAGAAATATGTTGCTAAAGCAAAGACAGGTCCCTGTTTTTCTAACCCAAGTGTCTCTATTTTTAGTTTTAAGATGTTGGCTGCATCTCTCTTTTTTTTTTTTTTTTTTTAAATATGTGTATATATTTATAGCTCTTGCTATTGGAAGAGAATTTCCTGCAAACAGATCCATTTCTGTGGAGCTCTGCTCCGACACAGAGTCCCATGTGTTCCACTGAGAGATTGCTCCAGAATAAATGCCTGCTCTGGTTGTAGGATCAGCCTGGCGAACTGTAAACTTTATATTGCCTTCAGCACATAGTAAATTTGCATGTGCAGGAGGTATTAGCGACTGGGCATCCGATACTTGGCAACGTCGCATCTGAAGACGTGAGTGACAGGAGAGATGCAGCCCCAGCCCCAGTGTCCTACTGAGTCGTTTTCTCTTTAGATAATTACAGGCTCGGTTTTCTCTGCAGTTTCAACTGGGGGGGGGAGTATCTGTCTTCGCACACTCATTTAAAGAGGTGAGTCTTGTAACCATGCACCATTGAACAGCTGCCACATCTCACCCAGGAGTAGGTGAAAGGACTTTTTACATAATGTTCATATCTGGTTTGCATTCTGAGCTGCGCGAATCAACAGTAATGCTACGTGGGTATCTGAAAGCAGGATTTGACCTGTAGTTGGGTTCTGGTTCACAGGCAGTGAGTAGCACTTGCTCAAATAGTTTCAGGGACTTCAACAGGACTACTGGTGTGTGTAAGGACTGCAGAATCAGGCCCCTAAGGATCCTTAGGAATGAAAGGTATCCTGTAACTGTAAGGTATTATTATGATGACTACTCTGGAGAACACAGAGGTATTGAAGTTGGCAAAATAAATTACAGAGTTAAATGTATAAGTAAACCAGGAAGCGACTGATGTTTTTTGCATAGTAATAATCTTCATAATCACTTCATTTGCACAGTTATTTCATTTTAAAATTTAAGCACAGTTTTGAAGCACGGCTCAGTGGAGATTTTTGCTGTAATCTATAAACTTTAATGAAAGCTAATTGGAGGACAAATTTTAATCTAATTAAAATGTGACTGCATAAAGCAGAAAGGATGAATGAAGCGAAATGCTCTATGGGGCACAGTTTTCAAACAATGATTATCCTGAATACTAAGTCAAACAAAGCTTTTGTAAAATTATGATCATGAACACTGCCAGCAACGGAACAACCTTGAGAAACTGCAAATGAAAGTTTTAATGTATTTAGTTTAAAAAGTGGGCATTCAGCTTGCAACCGCGTAAGGACTTTTTAAAAGGAAAATAAAAAGCAACACACACGGTCTCATCTAAAAACATAACAAGTAAATTAGCCAAAGGTGTACATTCCATCTAAGTTCTCATGATCAGCAGATGCAAATGTTTGCAGTGCGCCGATGAGTTATGAGCCCTAATGAGATTTCAATGCTGAGCAAACAATAAAAATTTATGCATTGCATAGTTTTAGTGGCCTTTGGCTTCATGGTTAGTGTTACACCCTTTCAACAGCTTTGGTAATATAATATCCAGCTGGCTTTGGAGGTAAGGAAAATTTTAGGGGTGAACTGAAATTGTGAGAAATAACGTGATTGATTGCTTTGTCAGAATAATGCATTTCCACGGTATAATTGTCCGTAGTAATCTTAGCCCGGGTACGGATACATAGGTTCTAGTTATGTTCGGACACAAATTTTGAAGGATTCAGGTGAAGGATGGCTTTTCCAGTATTTGAGCCAGACCATTTCCTGTGCTAGGTACGCGTCCAGGGGTCTCACAAACAGCCCCTCTAAGAAAAACATTCCTGTTATAGTCCGGTAAACGGGAGAATTGAAAAGCTGCACTTTCCCCAACAACTGTCATGTGTTACAAGAAAAGAAGCGGAGCACAAGCACAAAAAGAAACGCACAATAGATATTGAAATAAATGTATGTAATGGGGAGCGGGGCGGGGGAGTGAATCAGGGAATTCAACTGGTGCAGTGTGAGAGTGAGCTCAAATGTATTCAATTTAAAAGACCCATTTGTGGGTTAGGCTTTTATGAATCCAGAACCTTCACCATAATGATTGCCTACATTACCCTACATAATATTAAAATCTTAGCATGTGATTAATAGCAGATTCCCTGCATACGTGTCACAACACACATCTGCAGCAAATCTGCCAGTGTATTTCTGTGCTAGTTTTACTTTGGGGCCATAAAGTAATTCCTGTTTTGTGAATGAGAATAAACCTATTATGCACTAGGTTAGCTACACCCAGTTTCTTCTCTTCAGGGAAAAAGAGCTGCTTATTTGATACGGCATCTCAAATTTCAGTGTTCAGAAGTGAGTTTAAGCCTCGGCTAGATTTGCTTGAGCAAGCTGTTGGGATTTGCCTTCACCGTTTCTTAGTTCTACGTTTTCCGAAACCTTCTGTGCAAAGAGTATTGAGAAACTTCTGGACAGCAATAAACTAGTGGACTTAATTACAAAGTGTTTATTGCTAAATTTGTTAATGAGTCAACATGCAAAAAAGATATATTTATCCCTGTTTCCTCTTAAAATAGTAGTAAAAATAACTTCAAAAAATCTTTTTCTTAAGCTGTTTGGTGATGCAGTTTTGCTGTTCACAAAAGCCCTTTTTCCCATCCGCAAACAGCTACCTTTCACTTTGCCCCAAGGGAACAGAGCATAGCTCAAATGAAGCTTGGAAAAAAAAAAAAAAGATTTTTCCCGGTTGTAACTCAAAGTCTATGCATAGTCACACATGCACGCAAAATAAAAAGGAAGATGCAGAAGCATTCCTCCAGTCTGCCCTCTGAAAAGTCCTGTCGACCTGTTTCACTCAACAAAATAAAAACAGAACCCCACGAAAACAACTTAAATGACAACAAGAAAACATTAGGAAAGGAACATCTGTTTTGCATTCTTGGCTTCGAGTCTGCCCTTGCAACACAGGGTCTGACACAGATGTACAGGGTTATGACACCACTGAGTAGCGCTTGATTTAAAATGGTGTAACTGAGAGCAGAATGAGGGTGCTGAGTTCTTACAATGCTGTGCAAAACTGTGTCTCTTGATCTCCTTTGCAGATGTGGGACTCAAACCCCACTGAAGTTTAGGCATCTTTCCATTGATTGATGCAAACTGTAGAGCAAGTCATATTCCTCTACCAGCAATGTAGAATTTATTATTGACTGTGTGTTTTTAAATCATGTGTGTATTTTGTTGTCTGTAAAATCGCATTGCTCTGTCACTTTCCAATAGAAAATTGGAACTTTCCACGTTCAGAAAACCTTTCAAATGATAGTACATAATTAATCTCTTCAGTTTTTAAGTAAAGTAAAATAGTAGCAAGGAGAGAGAAATTTATTGGTACTCATAAGAAAGGCAAAAATAGCTCAGACTGAACTGAAAAGGGATTAGGGAATCGGTGATTAGGGAAATTTGGGAAGCCAGAGTTGCCAAGAGAGCAACTGTCTCACCAGAGACAGCATGATTACATGAGATGGCACAAAGGGGGCGATTCTCTCCCTGTTTGATTGCCCATCCATAGTTGTAACAGAGACAAAATTAGCTCAACTCATACCTGGCATAACTTCACTGTCTTCAGTCGAGCTGTGTCAGATGTGCTGACATGCTTGCAGTGTTTTCACCAACCACTAGATGTCTGTGTGTGCTCTGTAAAGTTCTTGAGGGGATGATACCCCTGGTAAACAGGAGAGACAAAACTGGAACACAAGCTGTGGGGAAGCCTATTAGTTTGTGTTTATAAGTGTCACATCATTACTTTAATTAAGCCTGTGTTTAAAGCAATTTATGCTGTCTAAAACTAAATTCCAGCCTTTCTGATTTGAGGCAAATAAGGAAAAGGTGCTTTTCCTGGTCCACATCTGTTTAAGGCAAACTGTTTCCTTGATGTCCATGTGAAGGACTGAACTATATCTTATTGCTGTGAAAGTTTTGGAGGAAGTTGCTGAGATGTAAAATAGGTTCATCTTATTTCTATTCTGAAACAATGAAATATCAAAATATAAAACATCTGCTCTGTAACTGAATTGGTAGGAGCCCACTATTTAATTCTCCCCAGTATAGCCCAAACCACAGTGCTGCTGGAGCCATATTTTCACATGTACAACACATCAGCGTATCTGGGTCCACCGAGGAAGGCTGTGCATCAGATGTCAAGTTTAGTATATCTTTTTAAAAAAACAAAACAAAGCAAAAAAACCCTAGAAGAGTGGATCTGGGTACAGAAATCTATTTCACAATTCTGTTTATGAGGCAGTCCACTGGCTGACCAGGGTAGCTGCACCTGTGACCAGCTTTTCTGCAGAGATCTCCCAAGAAAAATGCAAAAGTAATCAGCACATGTTTGCCTTTCATTTATCTCTGTCATCCGGGAATAAGATACAGATAGTATCAGGAGCAATGAAAGGTACATTCTGATATTATTTTCAACTTTTTTTGTCTAGACAGAGAGGAGCAACCACTTGTATCTCTGTGGAACACATACAGCCCCTCTCCACACTCGCATCCTAGGCTGAAGGCCAGAGGGGGGTAGTAGGCTGTCTATATTAAAAAAAAATTTAAAACCACCACCTACTCATCAGGTGACTGGAGACTGTGGTTGTAAAATGTGCTGCAGGCAGAAGTTCTGAAAAATCCCAGAAAGTGTTGAAAACATCTCTAAACAAGGTATTTTTCTCCTGCACCTTTCTTGCTAAAGGTCCCAATTGCTGCCAAGAAAACTAGTGAGAATGTTAGCTGCCAAATAAAAAATTTATGACAGTGTTTGGCAAAGGATTGTATCACTGCTTGTTTTATACATTTCCACAAGGCTCTTGAAAGGCTGTTGGACACATACGGCTCACTGATCACTGTGCTTTATCCGCTCTTTAATATATTAAAAAAGCAAGCTCCAATAAAGTACGATTTAAACAATACATATTTTTTCTTTTAATAACCTCCTATAAGCGCTTGCTATGGTGAGAATATAATTTCTAAATAACATTCCATATATAAAAATTGTTTTAAAAGCCCTGTACCTGACAATGTTACTTGTTATTTGAGTCACTTTCATAGTAAAAATACATGAATTTTTCAATTAAAAATGTATTGCTTTTGCAATTGTGCTTGTTATATGTTGGAGTCTGGGCCAATAAACTGCCTGTTAAAACATAAAGAGGTCCATTCAGTCAAAGTTGTGCCTGCCATTTATGTTTCAAAAACCAAGAAAATAATATGTTGGAATTGCATTGCTCACCAATATCAATTAGGTTTTCGGCTGTATCATTAAATTAATGTTGGGGGAGAAAATTGTTCCGGTGGATTTAGTGGAAAAAATATAGTTTTGAATACAGAGTTAGCACACTGACAATAATAATTAAGCTGGCTGATGCTGAAGCAACACCCTTAAAAATATTTTCCCCATCTGAAGAAGGGAAATTGTCTGTCTCTGTCTTTTCAAAGCAGTTATCAGATTAGGCTTCCAGCTGATAATTAGTGCTGTTTAACACAGATCTTCTCATTCGGAAATCTCAAAGCCCAAACGGTTTACTTTTCCTCATTATCATGTGCTGCTGGAGGTGGGAGGTTTGGAGCGTGGAACTGCACCTCCCTGCACCATTTTGTAAGGAGGCACAGAGCCTCCTCTTCTCTCTGCTGGCCAGGAGTGGTGGGACACAGTCCTGGCATGCTGTCCCCTTCAAAGGGGACAACCAGAGCAACACGACCCCATGCTATCCCAAAGCTGCCCCAGGGCCATGCAGCTCTGCACTGTCCTTGCATCTTCACAGCACAGCAAATATTCGAGAGCAGCCAACAGCGCTACAAATGCTATACGCCTTGTATATGCTTGTGTATTTCATGGTATTTGATATAAAGTACTCAAGACAGACCAGCATTAAGAGGATTATTTCAGACAGCATTAGGAGTTAATTTACAGAAGATTAGCTCTAAATCAGGCAGATATCATAAGCAAATTAGCATCAGTTGTAAGAGAGTCAGAATCAAAATGTGTGGTGGTTTTTAGTTTCTCCCTGTATGTACAAGTAATATCTTTCTTTGTTTCCCATACTAAGGTGTTACATCTTGAATAGTGAAGAACAGGTATACTTTTTTTCTACATGCACACTATTTATGATGATGCTGTTTATTAGCAGTGAAACTGCTCGACTCCAAATACCCTTCCTCTGCCGAATATTTTATATTTCACGCCATTTCTTCATTGAGTAATGTTTTGTTTGGCCCTAGAAATGATGTATCCATGATGTGTTATAATATTTTTAAATAGGTAATATGCAGCTTTACTTCAGAGTGACATACTTAATCCTTTTTTCTTTCTGTTAAAATGAGTCACATTTTAATGCCAACTCATAAAAATGAAGGAGTGTATAAAATGCTACATACTAGGGTGAAGATTACAGCTACTTAGAAGGAGCTTCCTTACTATTTAAGCTTGTGAATTATAAATTTGTTTTATTTCCACAGGAGTGATGGTTAATTTGTATTAAAAAGCAGATTCTGTTCTTCAGTCAGTTTTCCAGACATATTTTTCTGGCTGCAGACTGGCAGGCATAAGCACCTATCCAATCCCTTCTCGGTATCGTGGTTTCAAAAACGCTTGCCCAATTAGTGGTGAAGATGATGAAATGGATTGGGCCACGATATTAAAGTTTATGCCCTGAGTTGTCCTTGGGATTCTGAAAGTTTTGAAGTCTACAAATGGGATTCCCATCTTTGGAGAAATTTGTATTCTGATCTCCAAGAGATATTGAACTACTTCGTCTTCAGTGTGCTCCTGAACATTTGTTTTTTTAACTGGGGAGGGAAGTCTGGGCAGTGTTTTACGATTTTTTCCTTTCTGGATGGACCAAATTTCTCTTGACAAGGTTGGCCTGAGGTCACGAATGTCTCCCTGTGTTCACTGAAAGAGGAATCTTCCCTCCTTCCGTGAGATCATGAAAACTTACACCCACTCTAAGCCAGGTTGGGCTTGCAGGTCTCTCCGGTTGCAAGATCTGCAAGTGCTCTTGCACTTTGACTTTGTGCCCTGTAGTTTTACAGAATGCATGGAAGCTCGGTGTGGTTGTTAAACCGAGGTGTCTGAGGTCATAACAAAGTAGAGGCATTTCTGCTCCCCTAATAGAAATATTGTAACATGCTGAAAAGAAAGTACTCTAATAGAGGCAACCATCTCCTGTCAACTAATTTGATAGTTCTCTATCAGGTAAACCATTTGTGAATACATCGATTCTTTTTATTTTTCACTGTTCTGTCTTCACTATTCCCAGGTTTTCTCTGAACCAGTTGGGCAAAAATTGATTTTTATTTGTTCCACTGGCCTTGTGGAAAATTAGCTTATGAACTGGTTTTTATAGAAAGACTCAAAGCACAGAACAGGTTGAAAAATAAGCCTATAGCAGTCAAAATTGTTGTCTGAAATGTCTTCAGACTGGAAGGCTGAATTTATTGCTCAAAACAAGTACTAGCAATGTGGAGGTGTGCAGTCCTGCTCATTATCACTGGAAAAGGGGGAACCAAAAAGCACAGTAAAAAATTAAATTTTAATAATGCTAGTGATATTTTCTAAATCCTTCTTGACAGAAAGATTCTCATTATTTTTATCTGTCTCAGAGTAGGCTCTTTTAATGCCATCTCACAAATGGCCTTAGCCATGATTGTTTTCCTTTCTTTTATAGCATTTGAAAAAAATGAATATATACCCCAAAAAATTCTATTCTATCATTCAAGAAGTGCCATGAAATGGTAACATTTTGGATAGCACATCTTCAAGAACAATTTCTGCAGATGCCTTCAGGTTTTTACAAAAGAGGTCAACATTGTTAAGACAATTGTAGAAAACTTGCCATACAAAAAGATGCCCAGTCAAATATGGTGTGATAAGGGGAAAATAATGCAAGCGAAGTATTTGTGTCCAGTCTTCAGCTTCATCTCACCTAAAAGCTGTAGATTAGTCATTAATTAAAGTGAGGCAGGGTGAAAGATGTTACTTTCTTTCATCTGTTTAAGCTATATATGTTAGTGGTTTCTAATGGTTATGACAGTTGATAAAGTGCAGACTTTAGACATTTTTGTTTTCTTTAAATTGCACAGAATGTAAATTTAACTATATTTATCATAAAAGCCAATGTGCAATCATGTATGTTCTTGTCATTTTATAGCTTGCATACATTTCTTCTGCTGGAGAAATAATTGCTTTAGCTTTGAGTGCTGATGAGGGGGTTGGGGTTTGGGGCTTTTTTTTCCTATTAACTGTTTGGGGACCAGGGCTTCATGCAACCAGTGTGCTGAAGAATGCCATTACGCTGACAGCTGGGCTAACCACCCTCCCTCAGAGCTCTTTCTAATGCGCTCGTAATGTTTGCTAAGGCCTATGGTTCTTAGTCATGCTCAGGTGACTAAATGTGTGATTTGTTCTTCTTGATACTTCAGTACCCTGAGAAAGGCTGGTTGGAGATTAATACAACCTTGACTCCTTCCACTTGCAGTTGCCACTGCTCACGTGATCTTCATTTAGACTTGCCAAAGAGATCTGGTGTTGCCTCTGCTTTGCATGAAATGAATTAATCCCCCTCCAGTTTTGGTTGGTGAGTTTCTGTCGCCCCGGAAGCCACCCACTGTTCCTCCTAATGACAGTAATAATCTAATTGGTTCCCTCCGTGGAAGGAGTGGACATGGAGACAGGAGGAGGCTGAAGTTGCATCACAACTGTGCAGAGAAATGTTCGCTGTCAGGGTCTCTCATCAGCAGAAGGATACTTTTCATCCTTCAGAAATGCCTTCCCATGTGTTTTAAAAATAAGCAATGAATAAAATCTGAGCTAGTAGAAGATGTCCAGTACCTTTCCCTTTTGCCTTTTTATCTTAGGTCCCATGTCCGTGAGGTCCTCTTTCAGGCTTTCCCTATTCTTGCAGTTTGCATGCTGAAGTCTGCATACACTTGTCTTCCAATCATTCCTCTCCTTCGTAGGCCATTCAGTCCCCTCTCACTCTCCCCCAGACTCCAGTGATCACCTGGGTACTATCTGCACCTCCTGCGACTGCCAGCTCCTTGAGACAGGACTCACGTAAGCTATGATAATCCTGATGGCTTCCAAATAACACTATACTCCAATGCAGTTCATATGTTTTTGTTACATTTGGAACGTATTGCAAGATTTCATTTATGAATTAGATATCTCAATAAGTATTTTAACTATCAGATATCATAAAAATAATTTTAAATTTTAATCTTAATGGTAAGGTTGTCAGAAGATGACACAGCAAGGTAAAAAACATAGTTCCTTGAACCAAGGAAGCCCACTGCGTTTCAGGAGGCATTCACCCCAGAGAGGGATGTCTCTCCTATCTCTCACTCCTCCAGAAAAACTGTCAAAGGAGAAGTATATTTGATTCTGGTCAGAATTCCATGTGCAAATATGGGATCCATTAAAGGGAGATGATGAGTCAAGGTATTTACTGGCTAATTATTGAGGAACATCTTCTGCTTTACTGGTGATTTTCATCTCTGCAATGTTTCTGGTTAATGGGAGATTACAGACACTTTACGATATGCTAACGCCTTTCCTGTATGATTTTGCCTTCAGAGCTGGCAAGCTTTCTTGCTTGGGCCTCATGTTCAAGCTTTTGGGGATATTCATCCCTACTTAATCTGTAGGCACCTAACCCAGCCAGCTAACTTAACTGACTAGTTCTCCTGGGATGCATATATGGCCAGGAAAAAGAGAAGGCAGTTCAGAGCAGGACTCTAGCTTATATACACAGGGAGCTGAGAGAGATTAGCTAGATATAATTTAGATGTTTAAAGTTGGATAGTGTGACTGCCTCCCTGCACCTGTTATTACATGACTCATTCTTTCATTCAGGGCCCAGGTGGAGAAAACATTGATGTGGTTTGAGTGTAATATTATAACTAGAGATTGGTATCCATGTTATTACAAGTAGACAGCCCCAGTCCTTAAGACTGAACTTTAAAGCTAGAGGATGTAGCACTGCACAACTCCTCAGCCCTATCAACAATATCTTAGGCACCTTGGATGGCCTGTCTCTTTCAAAAAACCCTGTTAGTCAGCTAGAAAAATGCCATCATTATTTATTCTCCATTCCTCCATTTTTGAGGCTTTAATTTCATTATCTGCTCAGTTTTCAGCAATTTTTAATGGATTTCCCCAAGGTCTTACACCTAAGAAACTAGAGCCCCTGTCCCTAGGGGAAGAAGAGGCTCCTTTGGGAAGGAATTCAGAGAACATGAAATAGGCTCCTGCTGGGAATGGCCCATCTCCAGACTGGAGGTGGAGCCCAGGCAGCGTGGCCTTTTTGGCATGAAGTAAGCCATGTGGGGGTCCCATCCTCTCTCCACCACCCCCAAAGCCTGTTCACCTTTAAATATACAATGTCAATTACAATGTAATCAGTTCTTCTGGCTTGAGAACACAAAGAACTTGGACTTATTTTCAGAGTTTGGGGCGGGGAAGAGGAAAAAAAATTTGAGTATCTTCCAAATTCTTCACTTTTTCCAAAGTCAGCTAGAAGAGGGCCAAGGCGTTGTACGCAACTTGTGCAGCTATTTTTTCACTGGTATTTCTGTTTGCTAATTGCAGTTGTTAATGATAAAAAATGTCTCAAGTCAGATACTTCCAACCAGCTGTAATTTTGCTAAGCAGGGCGCTCTTACTCTTTTATTTCAGTAGGTTGCCATGTCTGTATATTTTGCCACAGCCTGTGTAGTTCTTTTCAGTTGCTTTTATTTAAGAAAAGCATTCTTAAACCTAAAGATGGGAAAGATGAATAGTTACTTGAGCAGCCCCCAGATACACTGAACTTAGAGATTTATCATTATGTATCTAAGGCTTTGCTTTACCAATCATAACATTTTATTCCCCTGCGTGGGGTCTAGTGCTTCCATTTGAAAGCTCCTGATATATCGTAACAAGGATGTCCTTATATACAGTAATAATGGTGTCTGTCCAGAAGGTATCTGACTATAGCTATATTACTTTAAATTCACATTTAGTTTTGCTGGTATGTATTTGCCTATGTGACTAGACCTACACTTTGTGTTTATTTGAATCTGCTGATTTGCACATGAGTATTGGGCACTTAAAAATCACTTACCACTGATTTGCACGCACCTATTTTCTTGCATCTGAGCAAGAACTGCCAATCACAGATAAAAGGGCATCCAAAAATGCAATAGCCAAGTATTCAAAGTGACCATTTAAAATGTGGTCTTGTATACAGAGAACAAGCCTTTCTGCCCAGTAAACTGATAGGAATCACTTCTAGTTAAATCTTAAATACATGTATTACAGTGAAACACTGTTCGACAGTGCTCCGTCATCAATCAGTCTGTGTTCTTGAGGACACTTATTTTTTGAGATGCTTTCTTTAAGAATAAAGCCCTGTGTTGTAATGAATGTGTGCTAACTGATCCCCCAAGACATTTGTATTTTTTTTATTTGTATCAGTGTCAGAGCTGAGCTTCTGTAAGAAATTTTTGCAGTATTTTATTTGTAGTCTTCATTATTTCAAGTTAAGGACACAAAACTCTTTATGCACCCAGAGTCTGCACTGGTTCGTTTATATCCCGGATTTTGTTAACATGTTACTGCGATTGCTAATTTTCATGACAATTGTTATTGTACCATCAGTGCTTAATGGCAAGGCATCATTATTCAATGCTGGTCAATCAGGCACTAAGACATGTGCAAGACATCAGGCTGAACCCATATAGATGTCGTGCACTCCTCTGCTAATGAATGCAGTTTTGTAAAAAGGTTTAAACACGGTTGGCATCCTTAATGTAAGGTTTGCAAAAGCTTATTCGAGAACTGCTTTGTGTTTATACGGAGCAGATCTAAACATGTCACAAACAGAGTTAGATCCATTGTTTGCGTGTGTGTGTGAAGCTACGGAGGGGAGTGAATCATTTTGGGTTTTAAAATGTGGAAAGGCAGCACAATTTCTGCCATGGCGGGAGTGGGGGGAACTGATTTGCCAGGGACGTCAGTGTTTGGTAATGGATGTGGGACTTGTTCTCCAAAGCAGTGGTCGCTGTGTGCATCAAAGAAATGATCCCCAAAAGTGGACGGTGTCATTCGTCAGCTCACAAAGTTGGCAGTGGCTGGAGGGAGCCTCCAGCGCACCAATGGTCGGAGGTTAGGCACTGTGACCAGAAGCCAGGATAGAGGGTCAGGCATTTAGAAAGAAGAAGCAGAAGGAAACTCAACAGGAGTGGGATGCGCTTTCTGCATTGTTAGTCCAGCGGGCTCTTCCAATGCGTCAGTTAACGTTACCCTCGCATCTGCTTTAGTTACTGTTTCTATGTGGTTTTGCACCCAAATGTTTTGGGCTGCTGTCCATGATAAACTAGATGGAACTTGGTTTAAAAGCTCAGATTTTTCGTCTCTTCTAACTCAAAGTAGAATGAGCCCTTGTGCTCTTAGAGTTTTGAGTATGAAAGGAACAGTAGACATTGGCTGTTAACGAGCTCGAGCGCGCCGGGCTCCAGCAGAACTTGGTGTGAATTCAGTGCCTAAGCTGCATCGGCTAAATGGTTAATTCATCTCATATCAACAGCACTATGATTCATAATGTAAACTTGAGGAATCCTTGATGTTTCAGTCACACATTCCTCTTAATTTGGCCATGCATTCTTTTAAAGCTACAGTGTGCTAACTTAATAAAATGCAGCATGCAAATGCACAAGGTTTTGCCTTCAGGCATTTTAGCCATGGATGTTTCAATGGGTGTCTTCTTTCAAGTATATATTCTTTCTTAAATTATTTACCCTGTAAACACGCTTTGCATTTTCAAAGAAGAATCTGGGCTTCCTCATTCACCAGATTTCGTTGAATTTAAGGTGTAATAGAGATAAAAGACTATCATCTGCTTCTTGCGAGCATGTTAGCCTTTGGGATTTTTCTGTAGCGAATGTTAGGCCCCATTTTCTTCTCCTTTTGGTATTATCACTCCCTCCCCCACTTAAATTCCTTGATGCTTTGCCTAGAGCAATACCCACTGGCAGTGTCTGGCTGTGACAGTACTATAGGCTTCCCTACAGATGGGTCCTGCCAATGCCAACCATTGTTCTACCACTGTGAGCTGGCTTGACTGTCTTGGATCACTCAAAACCCCCTTTCCTCTTGATTTTTTCTTTACTCTGAAGGGTCACCCTTGCCTGTTGACTTTGAGATCTGAAATGCACTGACACCCAGAACTTGTGTTCTCTGTCTGAGCAGCAGCTCCCGGACTCAGACTTCAACACGCACGGCTTGCTAAGCCCTCCTCAAGGCTGTGCTGCTGCTACCAAACAGCTCTGTCATTCTCCTCCTAGCACCATCCTTCTGGCAGTTTGCAGTTAGTTTAATTTGACTTGCTCACTTGAAAGTAAAACAGTAAAACTCGATGTTATTCTTTTTTTAAAGATATAAAATTAATCTTTAACTGTGGGCTTGAATATTAAAAGTATATAATGCTTCAGTGTAGGAGTCTGTTGATAACATCCATCCTATTTCATGATTAATTTGTTCCTTTTAATATGATATTCTTTTGCTGCACTGTGCAGACTAATTCAGATTCCTAGAAATTGAACTTTGATATGTATTTCATAGATTCACACCGTCAGTGAACCTTCAATTAGCAGATACAGGTGGCAGCATGCCTCATTCAGTGTTCTCTTGACAAGGATTTTAAAGACGTGGACACTGATTAAATAATCTTGCAATCAGGTGTGTACCACCAGAGTATTAAAAATAAAGCATTTGGAGGATTTGGTGCTTTTTTTTATTTTTCTTTAATTTTAAGTCTCAGTCGATGAAATGCTTTTTCAGTGGGCCAGAGATAGGAGGAGTTGATTTAAACACTCAGTATGTTATGTATGCCTTTGCCCAACTATGTGTTAGATTAAGCGAGTTTCACTCACAGTTAATCCTTTGTAAATTAGCATTATGGATGCCTTGGGGCCCACATCCCACAAATAAAATGGTTGTCAAGCCAGCTGCACTGTGTATTACTTAAGGCTGAATGTTTTAAGAGTTTTCATGCTTTTAATCTATTTCACTGCTGAGTTTCAATTTTGCTGAGTGTCTTTTCAGGAGTGATGAGGGTGGGTGAGTAAATATATATTCTGTTTTTTCATGCATTTGCCTGGGCAAATCGTTTGTTATCAGGTGTTTGGCAGAGAATGTCACACCCCACCACAAAAGAGAAGCTTGTAAGTTCAGGTGTTAAATTGAAGTGCAAACCAACAAGGACCCAAAGCCCTTAATTAGCTTTATTTTGTTAGCCTGCTACACTTTTTTTTTTTTTTTTGGGGGGGGGGGGGGGGGGAAAAAAACCCCCCTCTCTTCCTCATCCTTTTGGCAGAGTAAATATTGCCTGTTAAGTTTGAATTAGCTGTCATCGCGAAAGAATTAATGCTGTGGTTGAGCCTTTCTAGTGAGGAAGGGAAAAATAAACGAGGCAGGCTTCCCTTTTTTTTTTTTTTTTGGGGGGGGGGGAGAGTGAGAAACATCCCCCTCTCTTCCTCATCCTTTTGGCAGAGTAAATATTGCCTGTTAAGTTTGAATTAGCTGTCATCGCGAAAGAATTAATGCTGTGGTTGAGCCTTTCTAGTGAGGAAGGGAAAAATAAACGAGGCAGATCTTAGTTCAGCTTTAAGTGATAAATGAGGACAAAGCAGCCCATTCATCTCCTGCTAGGAAAGTGGACACAAACACTAAAGCAGTTTTGCGGAAGACGTGTCAGCAAATGTGATCATTTTGTAACCTGTCAGGAGGATAGAGAGCTAGTCCTTTTAGAGTGTCACAGGGGAGGGTGTCTGTCTGATGTGACAGTTTTCATCCATCCATTTACTGCTTTTTCGGTAGGTGGGGGGTAAGCAAGGAGAGAGCTGGAGTTGGTTAAAACTGCATTTTTCTTTACACATTCCAATATAATTTATATGTATATCCACCCGCATCCAAATGAAAAACATTTACCAAGGAAAACTCCCCTCTGCTCTCTAGAGTTTCTTCTCTCTTTCACTGCGTGAAATATGCTCATTTTAACACGTAACATTCCCTGTCTTCAAGTTGGAGCCTTGTACTTGGTTTGATGTTTCACAAAACACAGTTTTACCTCTTCTTACCATTGTTTGGTTGGTGAAGGCTTTGTTTTGTTTTCTTTTGTTTTCTTTTGTTTTGTTTTGCAGAAGCATGAGAAAAAAAGAAATAAGAATAAATATAACTTAGGGTTCTTCTATTGGTTTTATTTGGGTTTTTTTTGCTATACCTCCCCAATTCCAACAATATGCTTCATGTACAAATATGTTTTGCAAAAGTTCCTGTTTCATGAAGAGCCTGTGAAAATACTCTTCCTCCTCTGTGAGAATGGAATAACAAATGCTGAATTCTTACAATCCAGAATCCTCCCATAAAATGCCTCAAATTCTGTTGTTTGTTGATGTATTCATTTTAATTGACCTATTAATTCCAGGCAAAATCTGAAGCAATGTGGTGTCTGATTTTAGACGCAGGGATTTCTCCCAACAAATGGTTGAACAGTATTAGGACTTTTTTTTGTACTACATAGAAAATGTAACATTTGCCTATTACCACAAGTAACGGTATGCTACAGAGACAGGAGATGCTTTTACAACATAAGCTTCACAGTTTGACACTTGCTTCTTTATATCATCCTTTTCTTCAAAACTATCTTTTATACTTTTCCCTTGGTATTTTAGTACAAGTAAGTATCTCGTTGACATGTGTTTCCTTGAAATCTTGTACCTTAATAGTAAAATCCCTTGAAAATTAATAAATTGTTTCTGTTCAGGTTAAAAAAAGCTGTGAAGATTTCAGAATGGCTTAAAAAATATAATGTTATTTACTGTTACAGACCACCCTGCTTGGATTGCATCGACTGAGGACTAATTATTTCATTTGTTCTTAGAAGGTTAATAAATTGTAACATGATGTATCTCAGTTATTCTAATATGTATATGTGTATGCATAATTAAGAAAAGTCTATTCTTTCCTGGATGCAAAAGTTGGATTTAATAGCTACATAAAGAAATGTTTGGAAGCACTGGAAATTGAAAGAAGTAAAAAACAATCAAGATACGCAGAATGGTATAGGAAATCCTAAATTTGTGGGCACATGTCTTTTCTCCAAGATATTTATCCGTGTGTTTCTTTTTATGATTTTTTTATATATATTCTGCTACTTTGCTTTATTTTGTTTTATTCACTGTTTTTTTTGTCTCTTCTGCTTTTTTTCAGGATCATCCAAAACCGGATTTTGATCGTTGTTCTGGCAGTCATCATCATCTTCACCACCATCATGGCTATTTATTTTTCTGTCAGGGGACGCTGATATCTTTGTTCTTCTCTAAACAGCAACAAACTGCTTGTTCTGAGTAATTAAGACAAAGTGGTCACATGAATCATTCTCTTGCACTGACAGAGTCTCCCTCTCTTTTCCACTATTCAACTCAGGTGCAAGTGGTGTAAAATATTTGGTATTATTGATGGCATATTTGATGGCATGTGGGATTGATTATTTTTTCTTAAATTTTTTTGTCTTATCTGAGTGTTTTCAGAATCTTAATATTTGTTGGGGTGAGGGCTTGTTCCAGTATAAAAAGACTTAAGTGTGTCAAATTCTACCCCAGACAATTAGCCTGTAAGTTGCCAGAGTTTAGCGAGGGAAGAGGGGTCTTTGCACTTTTCTTGTGCTATGTGGGGTGTATGAATATCAAGCAGTATCTGACCTTCTGTGATATAGAATATAAGTAAAGCAGAGACCAAATGATGTAGAAAGTGAACCTGTCTCCTGTGACTAACTGCTGAACGTGAATTAGCGTAATAGACGTAACCTGGTTAAGAACAGTTGTTAGTTTTAAAAAGAGAGCAAACTTAGGATGATGTTTAATATCTGATGTGAATCCAACACTCTATTTAACATTTTTTTTTAAATTAAGCTTTCTTTTCTGCTTATTCAAAACAATTCCACTTTCATCAAGATCATGGTAATGCGTCGCTTGCCCAAAATGTAGTTGTGACTAAAGCCCATCTGTTGGATCTGTTTTAAATCTTCCAATGTTGATATATGTACTGATAAGTATGCACACTAGGCCCTTATTGAAGATGTATAAAGATACTTATCTATTCATTGTTGAGTGAAAAGAGACCCTAAGTAATAGTTCAGTGACAAATACATGATTACAGTGCATTAAACAAAAATCTAGATTTTTAATATTGGCCTGACTATGTTGAGACCACATCTTGGAAATACTTTTAGTGTACTAAATTCTGATGCGATATTCCCCTTTTTCAACAAAAACTGTAAAAATGTTAATTTATACATGCTTTTAGCTGATACAATATATCATAGTTTCATCTACCTGTGTGTAAATGAGCCGTGTTTCTCTTTTCCTAGTGGCTGTGCTTCTCCTATAGACAGGTCTAGGTCATTTCGCTTATAATTAAGCTTACAACTCCAGCAAAGGTCATTTTCTGGTGATACGGTAAAGTAATTTTCATAACTTTTCAATTCATTATATGCAATCCCTTACAAATATTACAAATTGAGAGGGATTTTAAGCCCTTGAACTTAAGCCGTAAAATCTTTTCAGGAAGATGTTCAAAGAAACAAAAAGCTGGTGGCTTTCAGACTCCCACCAAATTAGGTAGGAACTGAGCACTGAATTCTCATGTGTGCCTTAGTACTCCCAGGGTTTTGGCATCCCTGTGGTCTCTGCCAACTTGCTGTGCTGTCCCTGGGAGTTGATTTTGGGGCAAACATCTGGGAGCTGATTTTGGCCCTAAATACATCCCCTCTCTTCTCTACATGGAAACAAGTAACTCAGCTAAAAGGATGTTGGTACTGATGCCACAGCTAAGACTTTGAAAGGTGGTGATAAATGCAGAATAAAAGGATCCACAAGACAAATGATATTTATTGAAACAAAAGTACCTGGATAATCCAGACCCGTGTTTTTGGGAGGTGCTGCTCTGTGCAGTGTGGCTTGGTCATGTTCAGCTCCTCACCTCGATGGCCCTGCACTGTCACAGGGCCATGGGACCCCCCTCACCACCTCCTGGGGCATGCTCTCCTTTCATCCTTGTGAAGCGTGTGGCATTTATCACGTGGCTCTTGGACACAGAAAGATTTGGGTGTTCAGCTTGCAGTGTGGAGGCTGGCCGGCCTTCAGTCACAACGTGCACTCAAATTAAGCACTCAGGGTTGTGTAAGCAGAGCTCTGGCCGTTAGCTTCAAGTGATGGCACTGAGCTGAGTTCAGGCAAATTAGGACAAAGCCTGGCAGCATTAGAAGGTATTTATCCTCTCCTAAGCAAATTAGGAGATGCCTATTTTGTAAAGCAGAAAACTGTCAAGAAGGAAATCTTAAGCTCCGTCTGTTGCCTAGACATTCTCTGCGTTGCCTCAATAATTTAACTATCATGGGGATTGATTCATGACTACTGATCTTAACAGTGACCTATGACTAGGTTTTGCCCTCTATCTAGCCACCTGCTGGAATCAGCAAAAAGCTGAAAGGAAGCTAGTTTTCCTTATCCCAGTATAAATCTAGGGCATAGTGTCACATCAGATACATCCACTCAGATGGGAATGAGGGAGAGAGAGAGACTGCCACGCAAAGCCTTCATCTTCACTTTTGATGAACCTGCCATCGCTATGTTTCTCATGCTAACCTGTTAATAACTCCTCTGTGCCTGCTTTGCATCCTCGTGTACTCCCCACATGTAAAATAGTGCTCAGGTGGACATTACGCTCCTCAAAACACAATGTTGCTGCTCTCTCTCCCCTTTTCCTCCGGCTTGGGAAATGTGCGGGTGAGATGCAGCAGATCCACACGTTTTGGTGGGGATTGAGCGACTTCGACTGGGAGTGCAGCCCAAGCCACCCACAGGTAGGGTGACACCCCTGGGTCCAGCCTTCCCCTGAACTAGTTTGGTCGCATCTATAGCGCATCTGTGAATAAATCCAAGTGCTTACAAATGTAAACCTCAAAGAGCAAAATGTTTCTAATGTTGCCAGCCTTTGCGGAGAAATGACAAATTAAAAAACGCACGCATGGTGCTGCGTGCAAAATTCATCCTTGCTAAACAGCTGCGCTCACAGAATAAATAAACTAATTCTATGCTGATACAAAATCAAAAGCAATTTAATTAAGGACTCTTAAGTTTTAAAGGGTTTTAAATGCTATACTTTTTGGGGAAATATCAGAAAATGTAGCTTGACTGACGTCAGTTCCCATCTCTGGGATGGGAGGCCATTTGCTATTCTGTTTAAGGCAGACTGGATTGTCTTATTTTGGAGCCAGCTTGGTGGGGGGTTTTCTTTGCTGCTGCTTCAGAGCTCTGAGCTTCAAAGGCTGAAATTAATGGTGAACAAAATTGTGCGGCTCTGACCATCCCATGCGGGGCAAACCCATCGAGGGTTATCATTAAGTAAAGAAATAAAGAAAAAAAAAACCTGCCAGTTCCAAAAAAACCTCATCAGATAATGACCTCTGTGATTGGGTTTTCATTACCAAACAGCATCCAGAGATTGTCTGCCCCATAGAAGGAAAAAAAAAAAAAAAAAAGAAAAAGAAAGAAAAAGCAACTGTGTCTCTCTCTCTTTCTCTCTCTCTCTCTCTCCCCTTTTTTTTTGCACATCTTTTCTTTAAACCTGTCAGATCATTTCAGTATTTCAAATCCGAGGAAAACAGCCTGCCTGCTGCTGTATTTGAAGTTGTAATGGTGTCAAAAAGTCACGACTGACTGACAGCCGTCAGTCCCAGAGGAGCTCATTAAATCATAAAAACTTGACAAGGAAATAATTGAGCATCACTGGCAACTTGGCGCCTGTTTAGACGTTTTTATTTTCTTTCATTATTAGTCCCCACCATTACGTTCATTAACAAATTGCATTAAACAACTGTTAAGGGCTAATGATTTGTTTATCGCTTTTTTTTATTATTATTATTATTTAAACATTAGCTGCGTCATGTGGTACCTCAGCAGCCTCATACTATCATCTGACTGAATATTTTTCCACTCAGAGCTCTGGGTACTGCTGGAATATGAAATAGATTATTCATTACCCTCCTCTTTGCCACTGATTTGGTTTCATGTAGCGTCTTCCACAGAGAAAGATGAAAACTTGTCAAAAATAGGTTATATCTTATTCTAAGGGCAACAATAGCAGCAGGTACAGGCACACTTTAATATTTAATTAAGGTTGATGTTAACCCCTTTAAATGACTTTAGCTGTGAGTTATATTCAAGTGCAGAAGAGAAAAATAATTGTACTTAATTTGCAAACTGTACAGCAGGCATTCATCTTCGAGTTACTAGCAAATTTATAGAATAATTTTAAATAATGAAATTTCCAATCATAAATATTTATGTCCACTTTTTTTTTTTGGACGTAGTCATAAATTAACCACTTTTGCACACATCCTAAATAAAAAATCCGCGTCCTTTTTTTTGTTTTTGAACTGCACCGCTCACATTTCAAAATCTGGCTAGGACTTTGTAGGGGGGGAAAGAGCTACATGTGAATCCCCAGTAAAGTTGTTAGCTGTGGTAACGACTTACACGGTTATGTTTCTAGCAACTTGACATCTTATGATAAACTTAGGGAGGATGTGGGCTGAGGCTTTTTTTTTTTTGGAGGGGACAGTGTGTGTTTTGGCTTTTTTTTTGGTTTCTGTATGAAACCATGGGAAGATTTTGTTTTGAAGCAGATAAAAATAACTCCTACTTTTTATAGGAAAAATATTTATCTCTAAGTATATTTTCTCTGTGTAGTTTCAGTTGTTGGTTGTAAATAATCCTCTTATGGTAAGAGAAGCTTCAGGAGAATTTTAAGATGGTAAAAAAAGAAACAGTCAAAGGCAGGGTACATGTTAGGCTCCCTTTGCTTTATAATAGTCAGTCTTTGATCTTTCTTATTCAATACATCTGAATGCAGTTTGCGTTTGGCATTACGGGATCGTATTTATGGTGGGTCCCTATATAGGGATGATGGCAGAAACGGGGACTGAGGTGCGATGACGTATCACAGGATGCTGCAGAGCAAATTCATCCGAGTCGACGAAGCTCCTTCGCACTTCCTTGGGATAATTTGTCACTTCTGGAGTCACGCGGGGTAAGAGGCATGTAGCAGGTGCATATTTTATCAACTACTGCCTGGCAGTGGCTTTTATTATACACCTTAAGCAGTCTTTGGTCGCAGTGGCTGGAGCGGCACGCCAGCTCCTCACCGTACCCGCAGCCTGACGTGGGTGCACACTCTCAGGCTCTGAACATAACAGGAAACAGAGGTGCATGTTGAGATACACTTCAGCATCCTCAACTGCCGTGTTTTATTTGTCACACATAAATAATGAAGGCATCTACAGGAGAGGGGGGAAAAAAGAGCTTATATACTGAGAACCGGTGAACTTGTGCACTCTTCATCCCTTCATCCAAACAACTGCCTTTGGTGTGAATAACGGCTCAGCTGAAACGAAGCTTCATATTGATCTGTTGCTCAGGAAGGTCCGCTGGTAGTTCCTTGGACTTTTCTTGGAGGTATGGCCGTAACAGCTCGGAACTGTTGGGATCTGTTGCTTCTATCTCCACCTCACACCAGACGAGTTCAACAGGGACAGACCCAGAGAGGGAGAGCTCCCAGCCCTCGGTCTGTGCAGCTTTCTGTCTTCCACAAACACACAGACGTGATTACCTTTTCATGTCGGAAAACCTGCTTGGGAAACTTGTGCACAAGTAGAAGTTAAATGGTATCTGCAGTTGGAGGGGCATCTCAGGGTGGATTTGGGGATAGTCTGCTTTTCCCCACGCAGCTATAATGTTGTAAAAAACTCTATATAACCTACATATGCTGCTTATTCTGTGGGGTTAGCTAAGTGTGAGGAGGTGTGTCATCCGCAGGTGGTACCTCTCCACCACCCAGGCACTGTGGTGTTTTGGGGAACTGCTGCAGCTTTATCCTGCAATTCCAGGCGTGCAGCCTGGGTGCTCCCTCGGTGTTTTTAGCCTTGGCTTTATCACAAGAAGAGGTATTAGGTTGCAGTGGTGGCTTATCCGATGAAGGATGTGGAGTCTGCAAGCCAATGTCAGGTTTCTCACTAGGCCGGTGCCTACTCATTAATGGGACATTCAGGAACATGTGAAGTGAAAGCATTAGCTGGATGTCTGTCCTGCCAGAAAGCAGTGTTAGAAAGGAGAAGTTTTATGCATTTTAAAGGGCCTTAAGCAGTTCTGAGCCATTAAAAACTGTATAGGAAAGGGGGCTGTCCCTGCTGTCTTGTCGCCAGAGAGGTCAATAATAACGCCAAGCCTGCATTGCCAGCTTTATGGTGCACGCATCCCGCTGTCTGCCATGTTGTGACTGCTGTCCTGGACCAAACCCAAAGAAAACCTTCTCTTGCTGCTTCTTTGTTCAGTTGCTTTCTCCGTTCAGACCCATGACCTTGTCCGGTCAGCACTGTCCCTGGAGAACGTGATCACTGCTTCTGTGGATTTAATGAACTTTCCAGTTTTCTTCTGCACCCGGCTAAGTAACGTTGCCTCTTCCCTGAGCTGCATGCCCTGCTTGTATGTATTCGTTTGTACATACTCCCTTTACTGATATTGCTTGCAGGAGTTGCAGCCAGGCATGCCTACTGAGGTAGCAAAAATATAGGAGTTTACCACACAACTAGAAAACTTGTACGTAAAACTAATATTTAACTTTCTCTTCTTAGTAGAAAAAGGTTTATGACTTTGCTGTCTCATTTGATGCATTTGTCTTCCTATCCCCTGCTAACTTTAAGCCCTTTGACCAAATTCAGCCAAATTTAATAGAAGAGCAGAGCTCTCAAAAATTCCTGTAGGTTTCAGGAAAATGAGCAGCTAAGAGGAGAGAAGTCCCACTGGCGTCCCCACCAAGAGAAAAGCTGCAGCGTGACATCCACCCAAATTGGACACTACCTGGGAGGGAGAAATTATAAATGCCTCTCTCCCCAGGAAAACCTCATATCCCATTTAGGTACTAGAGAATCCAACCCTGAGGAAACAAGGTCTCATTAGTGTCATTGCCCAAGGAACTACTCAATTAAAGGACAACAGAGTTGAGAGCATTGTTCTGTAGGCCTTTGTTCCTTACACCTGGTCATTTCCATTGATGTAAAATGTCATGTTTCTGATCTGTTAGCATTTTGCACCCACTTTAGACAAGTATTCCTGACCAGCCAAGGAGATGCAGAGCAGGGAAGAATCAGCCCTTTATTACTGAGGTAATTATAGCCTCACCTAACCATCAGGTGGAGGGTGTACACCTCTATTAGCCAGTGCTCCCACAAAGAGAACAAAGGCTGGCTGGGAAGTGGGAGCCACCCAGGGAGCATCCCTGTGTCCAGCTACACCACTCTCAGGCGGCAGACATGCCGGGGAGGTCATGACCACAAGCTCCCGCATTGCCTAGTCTCCTGCTTGTTTTCCTGGTTTTAAATCCAACTTGACTTAGCGATACTGGTGAAGGCCATGAGATGGGGAGACTAAAATGAGGAACGGCACCATAACCGAGGAAATCAGCTCTCGGTTAAAATGCTAAAGGAGGTAGGGGGTAGCTTTCAAAGCTTGTCTCAGCAACTAGCCTAATTCCGTTTTCAAAAGCCACTGTTGAGTGCTTTTGAAAATTTTATCCTAGATGCTTGGCTCAAAGACCTTAACCAAAGATTTTTTTTTTCTCTATCTGCTATACGAAAGCTAAATATAAACTGACATTATTGAACAAAACCCTAACAAAACCCCTGTCGCAGGTCTAGAAAAATCTTTACTCAGAAAATCAAATTATTGGAGACTAGCATCTAAAGTGTCCTTCAGTTTTGGATGCCTCTTGTTTTGCATACACAATTTGGCATACAAAAAAGTTATTTCTAACAGCAAATATTTGCTTTCCATTCTTTTTATCTTCTCCTGTTTGCCTTTTGTTATCCTGCCCTCAAAAGATCAGGACCCGAGTGTCTCTGGATGGGGTAGCTAAAGTTGCTTTTGAAAACATGGATTCGTCTATTTTACCCATACAAGTATGTGCATGTGTGTCTGCT
>NW_008824986.1:16727266-16741985 GCF_000699105.1 Pygoscelis adeliae | reverse complement strand
TCCGCTGACTGCCTGTGGGACCACAGGCAAGTCATAAAGCTAGCCTGTGCCTCAGTTTACCCACTGCAACTTCATTAATGCTAACCTACCTCACGAGGTGTTGTAATGTTTAATATATTATGTGCTCTGTAATCCTTGGATTAAATGTATTATGTAAGTGAAAAGCACCCATTTGATGTGTATGTAAATGCTGCAGTATTATAGGTAGGAGGGTCATTTGGGTGTAAGTGTAATACAAGCGCTGGCAAAAGGCAAAAGGGATTCCATTGTATTGACTTATTTTTAAAGAGCTTTTTATTTACTGAAATGCTCTGGACACCCAGAAAGAGAGACATTCCTCACTAAGCAGCTCTGCTGTTTCATCTGTCTTGAAGTGCTTTGATAAATGGATTGAAACTTGTCGGCTTTTCCTGTAGTTTCTGAGACTCCCTCTGGAAACTCTGTTGAAATGTTATTATTGTAACTTCTTAGAGCGCTACTTAATGAATTGTAACAGATATCCCTGCGAGTCCTGCAGACGCCGCGAGGACCGTGCTTCCTCTCCTTCCCGCAGCAGAAGCAAACCAGTGCCACGCAAACGCATGGCAGCAGAGCTCGCGTCCTCTTCCACCAAGAGCAGCTGGTCTCTCGCCAGGGAAAATACTTCTCACCTTCGTAAGGCTTCAGCCCAAGCCTTGTGTCCCAGCTGGGTGATCGGTGGGACTTCAGTGACATCGAGCGTAGCCAGATGATTTTTATCTTTTAAGAAGAAACCTTAGGAAGGATGACAAATTAGCACGGGTTTAAGTCTGTCTTGGTTGATTTCCTCTGTCTCTAGGATGAGATAGTTTGGCTTGCATGCAGTGCCTGAGCTATCCTGAAGCTCAGACTGGTGACTTGGGTGCCTTTGGACAGTCTGAACTCGCGCTGCCCACAGGTCCCACCTGCCCTCGGAGCAGCCTTTTCTCAGGCAACAGTTACATGATGTTACCACGTGGGCAGATGAGATGGATGGAGCGGTAAGCGTAGCACCTTTTCTGAAGCACAGGAATGACCCAGCAGGGCCTTTAGATCTGCCTGAGGAGATCTGCTGAGAGGGTGGTCAGAGGAGCCTGACAGGGACACGTGTGTACTGTGGAGCTAGAGGGTGGAAAGAAGTCAACCATCTCGGGGTCACCTTGGACCCCAATAATGTCCTACCCTGTTGCATCCCACAGTGGAGCAACGGGATGCCATGGTGGCTTCTTATTTCCTACCTCCAACCTATTCAAAGGAATCTCGCTCCTCCTCTGCTCTCTCTGAAGCAGGGGGTGTGTGACCAATGATCTGCTTGGTTGGGTAGCTTGGTTGTGCTGGGTAGGCTCAAAGATCCTTGTCCTGACGCAATGGTCACCTGAGAGTTTAAAAGTTTTTTGGTGGCTTTTTTTTTTTTATCTTCTCACTGGGTTTCAGTTGTCCTTGTTTTTGTAAGAATATGAAACTGAGCTATTGCTACTGAGGTTCTCATGAAGTGCAAAATGGCTAAACACACAATCCCAGCAGCATTAATAGCTGTGCCCCTTGCCCTGCGTAGTACGGCTGACAGGTGCCTGCAGTAGATAGTGCTGGCCATCTCCAGCTTGAAAATAAAAGCGTGCCTTCCCCTTGCCTCCAGATACGAACTTGGGCCATCCTGAGTGAGGTATGCAGGAAGACAGGAGGGCAATTTTGGAGGAGCTCCTGGTCAGTGTGGTGTTGGAGCAGAACTACGAAGCTGCTGGGTATGGGTCATCTCTCCACGGTGAGGCCTTGGGGGTGGCTCCATTACCTTTGGCACGTTGAGGCCATGTTTGATTTTTGCAGCCTTTTATTTCACTTTTTTTTAACATTTTGCATATTAAAATTTGTGTAGGCAGCCAGAAGAGAGCAGCATCTACACAATACTCGACACAACAGAGAGGATTAGGAATCAGTGGCTCAGTTCTCTGGGACCTGGACTGGGGGGGTGGGGGCAGTAAAGTGTCCTTTCTTTACATTTTGTTTTAAAAGTACTTCTAATTTCTTTTTGTGTATCCTCACTAAAATACGTTCTATGTCCAATACTGATTTGTGGTCTCAGCTGATATTTTCCAAAAATTAAATAAAACCAGGGTTACCTTGGTCTTTTTTCTGAGCTGTTCACATTTGCTTTTAAAGTTTCTTTGCTCTTCTCAACCAGCCCAAACATATTAGTGTGCATACCTAGGTAGAGTGATGCCAAAATAGGGAATTATTTTCAAAAAAACCAATAGTGATTTGGGATTTTTCTGGTATTTCAGCTGCCCTTGCATGAAATTCCTCCAATATTTTCATTCACAGTAGGAATGTGCTGGAAACCAAACCTACTAAAGTTGCCTCTGTTTATTCCTCCCAAAGTGAAATTATCCATGTCCTCTTGTCTCTCGTGAGATCCTGGAGGAAACTGTCTGCGCGCACACATTGACACATCTTTGGTGCATTCCACACGAGCCAGTGTAATTACACCAGAAATATGAATTTAGCCCACACAGCGTGTGCGCGCTGTGCTCTCTGTACAGGGTACACACACACACGCCCCAGCAAACGCTCCCATTTAAATTTCGGAATAAGCCATTCAAGACATTGCTGTGCGATTCACTTCATGACTGTGCGCTGTATACATTCCTCGAAAACGAATGGGTATTCTGTGCATGTTACCGCTTTGCAAAAATATCTGACGTGGGTTTAGTTGGTTTAATACTGAGGTTTTTGAAATCTCAGTAATTGTCATGATTACTGTGTGTAATAGAAATTAGAAAGAAGCCTGGGTTTTGGCTTTGAAGCTACCTACTTCTAAGAGTACATTTTTGTAAGTTTTCTTTTTAAGGTGCTTCTTCATGCCCCAGCTAAACTTTCCCCAGATTACGTGTTAGCTATGATAGCTGTTCTATAGTTAGATTTTAATCAGCCTCAGTACACAGTAATGTTAAACACTGAAAGAGCTACTAATTAATCGCCTTTCTGTATGTAACAGAGAGATAAATATCCATCCCGGAGGAATTGTAATTTCATGGTTTCTAATGATGGTTAGATTACATTATCTGGATCACTTAGGCTGTGGGTGTCATAAAAAATGCTCAAAGTCATTTATATTCAGTTTAATTTTTTTTTTAACTTTGTAAGCCTGAGAAAATAATGCAGTGTTAGCAAGTCTGTTTCATATTTTACTTAAATATACCTTTGTTGCACTGACTGAGTGGATTCAGATGACAGTGACAAACTCAGTTCTTTTCTATTTAACATGCACCCTCTGCAATCAAATTAACAACGTACAAATCTTCATCGGGCTTCTGCAGAAGAGTCTGTTGAGTTCCTCGGCGTTATTGAGCTTTGGGGAAAGGTTTTCTTTTTGGATGTCTGTTTGCAATGAGTGTTTTCTTCTAATTCTTGTATGTTCTGTAAAGTCTCAGTTGTTTGTCTCGAACCAAGAATTAACTGGACTTTTGGGTTGTATCAGGCTGTGGCTCAAATAAAATAATACAATGCGACAGCAGTGTGAACCTCTCATTTTCCCCGCCCCACTTCTAACTGATTGGAGTCCACGCGCGACTTGTGCGCCTGCACATCTGTGTCCACGACACACTTAAATTTGGTAGCTACAAGAATACAAAAAAAAAAATAAATCCTACTCCATGTGTATATTGTAATAGCTAATACTTGCATATTTTGAAGTTATACTCATTCATATTTAAAAGGCTGAGGCTTCTTTGAACTGCTGTGTTGGAGGGGGAAGTTAATTGTTTCTGAATGAGGATGATACTCCCCTTCCATATCAATTATGTGTACTGCTCCAAATTATCAATAATGCTCATTTCCAGTCTCCATCGTTTGCAGTTTCACAGCAGGCGAGTGTGCTTGCAGAAAGTTGCCTGGGCTCCAGGGCGGCAGCCCCTTCCGGCATCCGCTGGGAGCCAGAGGCGGGAGGGAACCCCAGAGGAGCAAGGTGAGATAAAGAAATGTGATATATTTTCAAGAGAGAGTTTGTCATCGGTTAGCTAAAATTGCTTCTGAAGTTTCGCTGGCAACTGTTTTACATGTCTGACTTAGTGACGAAGGAACTATACTATCTTAATAGAGAACTCCAGAACTTCAGAAGGGTTTCTCCTTGTTTGAATGCACAGCACAATGAATTTGTACCCACAGAGCATTCACCACTTACATTTCAAAACCTACAGCACACTAAACGTGAAACTTTTGTTCAAATTTCAAGGATTTTGATAGCCCAAGTGAATAGACACTGCCTATTGATTTTTCCCTTACAATGACTCTTGGATAACCTATTTTCTCATTTATTTTTAACGACAGCTCATGAGATTTTACAGCAATTCTGCCCAACCTCCTAATATCAAAATCCCTCCTTGACCCTGAAAATTGTAATTCTGCTATAGATCACAGCTGCTGAATATTACCTTTTACTAAGCTGGTTAAATAAAATATGTCCAAATCACTAGATCCCACAGGCCATGACTGCAATTCTAATTATACAGGGTCTGTATTTCTGCTCTACTGTACAGAAAAGCACAGCTCTCTCTGAGTCCACACCAAAGTGTGGAAATCCAGAATATTGGTTCTAGTTTTCAATTTTAAAAAAAAAAGTTACACTGCTCTTCAATGATTTTCCTGTAAAACTTTTACAAGGGAACCAAACCCTTTTGATGTATTCCATACAATAAAATGCTGTGTAAGTCTGGAGGACAGAAGCATGTGGCGAGAATTTTCTTATGACTGGGGGATGGGTGTATTTGATGTGTACCCATTTCAAAATTAAAAAAAAAAAAAAAAAAAGTCTCGCACTACTCTTAGGCTGCATATTCTGCACAATGGCTCGGGAAACCAATGTAAGGAAGCTAATTCTGGCCATTAAGCATATCCTTTCCCTTCCCACTGCTTATTCAAAAAGTGATCACATGCTCCCTGCTGCAAGTTACACCATTATAGAATTTAGATATGGAAGAAACCTATTAGATTAGCCGTTCCACCTACTGATGTGGGATTGTTCCCTGGAGAACCTTATTCATTAGTGGATCACAGCCTAACCTTGTGGGCGCACTGTGCCAAGACCATCTTGGTTTTGTTCTGCTTTCCCCCCGCCTCCTTTCCCTCTGAGAGTGGCTGAGGGGGTGGTTTGGTGAGGAGCACGATGGAGAAGATGGAATTCTTTAGTTTCGCGGTCACACTGGTGGTTTGGATGCTTGAGTGTGCACATACTTATGCGGATGATTAATTTGTGTACTTTTTTTAATTAGTATCCAAGTACAGAGGACTAGATGGGGATGGGGGGTGGTCTTATTCAACGTAATTCACTGTAAGATCTTCTGGAGCCCAGTGGTCTCCTACAGCAAATTACCTTCATGGCTTGCCCTGATTCTGCAGTGTCCTCAGATCTAGTCTGCATTTTGCTTTCTGCTTTCACTCTTTTGTGAGCAGATGGAGCCAAACTTTTAATTGATTGTCTGCCAGGGAAAGCAGCGTGGCATTTTGCTGCTTTTCCAGGACAGAAAGTTTTTATTTTGGTTATTCTATGGTCTGATCCCATAAAACTCTGAGCTTTCCAGAGCAGCTGTGGGTGCTTGGCATGCCTCACAGTTGTGCCTGGTACTGGGGCACTTTCAGCTGGGTTTCCTACTCCAAACTTTTCCTTTCAGAGCTTCACTTGCACCTTCTGTCCTGTTAACTTTTCTTAGTGATTCCCCTTATCCAGAAGCCCTGGGAGGACCTCAGTATCAGCCCGTTCTCTGGGCTCAGCCACTTGCGATTTAATAGTCTGATTCAAACCTGCTATTGAAGCACCTTGAGTCTGTCACTTTAGGCAAGCTCATTTGTCTCTACCATGTGGGAGCTGCCAGTTCTCCCCTGTTCTGGCCCCTGTGGGTATGAGCCCTACACCACACTGCAGCTGTGCCTTTCCTCCACGCGCCACCCACACGTGGACTACCCCCTCCAGGGCTCTGCCAGGTCCCCAGAGGTGAAACCAAGGTCCAGAGAGGTCTGTCTGCAAGCAGACATCTGCTGACCCCAACATGGACCAACATGAGTCCTGCAGAGCCCAGCCCAGGTACGGGGAGCCATCACCACACAGGAGACCCTGCATCCTTTGGAGATGCACGCCCCCTTCATCTGAGGACCTGGTCCTCAGAGCTTCCCTTCGGTTGATCGAGACTGGGAAAAGTGTGAGAAAGAGAGGGGAGCAAAAGCGACTGCTTCCATCCTGCAGTTTCAAAGTCCTGGTTTCCACCCTCAGAATATAATAAATGGCTGCTGAGTTACTTGACATGGAGCTAAAGTCTGTAGGGTGAATTTTCAGAGCAACGCACAGGAAATTATATGCACAATTACTGTTGTTAACAGAGCCTGGGCATGTAACTCCCTGCACAGCAGGCTGGAAATCTTCCCCATGCATGTTTAATGGCGTTTGGGTTGCTACATTCCTAGGGCTGTGTCCCTTTTCTAATGCCTAGTGTCCTGGATGAAACAAAGGAATTACTGAATGTAAAAGAGATTTTATTTTGCTATTAAAATAATATTCTCTTGATCTGCAGTCTCCCTCTAATGCCAAAGAACTTCTTGCCTCACTCAGTGATCCCTTAACCTTTCTGTTCTGTGAGAAAAAAAGAGAAAAAAATCACAGCTTTATTTATTTATTTATTCTTCTTCTAAATTTATTCCACATAACCTGCTCACCGATGTTCATACAAATGAGTATATACATGTTCATACAGGCAGCACGGTTATTCTAGTGATGGATGTTGTTGAAATAAGTGTAGGTCATAACACAGAAAATATTCGTCTAAATCTTAATGCGTAAATGCTCCTGAGTAAATAATGTATTTGCACATCTTCATAGGAAAATGAAGTGTATGTGCCATTTCACTAATCAGGCATGTATTTAAAATGTCTCTCTGCTCAGGAGGTTATTAATGTGGTATTTAAACTTCAGTACATTGTACACTAGGAAGGGTCTGTAAATTTGGGATTGCCTTTTGCTTCCATACTGTTTTATTTAATTTTATGTACCGTAATTGTTTTCCTTTCCCCCAAAGAAGGTTATCATCTCCTGCACCTAGATCAATTCAAATGGACTTTAATTCTCTTCAATAAAAATTAAATTACTCCTCTAAACTAACAGTTTTGCAGCTAAAAGGAGCTTATATTTACAGCTGTGCTGTCTTATTGATTGAAATTTTCTTCTACCCACGTTACGCTTGACTCTCCAGCTTTCTGCGAGGTCTGAAGGCAGAAAGCAAGGTGCTGTAAACTGAGACTAGAAACACCAAAGTAAAAACACACACACATCAAATATACATATATATATAAAAATGCATCAAATACATACACAAGTTTCTAAAAGGTTTCAATCATTCTACAATTGCACGATTGCTCTTCAGCTCCCCAAAAGGCTTTCATCTAAGAGCAGAAAAAAGTGTAGCTTTCTCAAGTTTTAAAAGCATTGTTGGGGCACGCCTAATAGATTTGTCTAACTCTGTATGTCTTGATATGTGCAGCATGATTGATTGTACTCTCCTTAGCATAAATCTTGAAACTGTAAATAAATTTTTGAAGTAAATAGTCACTTGATAATTGCTTAATAAAGTATCACACACCAGCAGTTTTGAATAAAAAAAAAAAGTTCAAACCTACTGTGTGGTGTCTCTTTTTACTGGAAATGGGCTTTTACTTTTAAACTTCTGTTATATTTGGAGAGAAGTAATCCCACGGAAAATGATACCAGTACTAACAAGGAACATATTATCTTTCATGTGGGTATTTTTTTCATGTTTAAGGTTTCTTTGTTATTATCTCAGTAGCAAGACTCTCCACACAGTCTTAGGCAGAAAATCAAAATATGCCTTAAAGCAATAATCTTTTAATAAGTATCAAATGTCTTTCAATAAGATAAAAGAATTCTTTTACACACACATACACACACACACACAGAGACTTACTTCACCATTAATGTTATTTTATACCTCTTCAACAATATTTTGGGGAACATCTTTTTTTTTTTTTTTTTACCCAAGATTAAACCCTCCTCACAAATTTGAGATAATTAAATTTCTTAATGCTGCTAAAAATTCTGTTCAGATTGGTCTCTCCACTTGTTGGGGTTCCTTGTTCAAAGGACTTTGGGAGATGGGAACATCTCCTATGGCCTCAGACATCACCATTGGCCAAAATAAGGGTGTTGCTCCAAACTTCATTAAGACACCAGCTTGGAGAATACAGTCTTTTTGCATTGATTTTTCAGGAGTGCGGGATGGAGTGTATTCACACAGCCAAATTTTGGGTGAGTAAAGTGAGATCCTTCAGAGGAGGTGCAAGGAGCCTGCATAACTCTGCTAATGGACACAAAGGGACACTGGGCTTCACCATCCAGGCCCAGACTTGTCCCACGCAACTTTAGGTTCCTATCCAGGGAAACTAAGTTAGCAGGTTAGTGATCTGAGATGCCTTCTATAGGGGGATACATGAGCAAGATCCCTAAAATTGGTTTGGGGAAATGCCCCGCCAGTCTCCTGCCAAGGAGGAAAGGATGAATGCAACAGGCACGGTTACTCTGCAGGTGAAAGCGGAGGAAGTCTGGACTGCCACTCACTGGTGAGGGGAACAGGTTCAACCTTCTCCTTCACTAATCAGCGGAAAGATATTGCACACTCTTAACTCTCATCCAGCCTTAGACTTTGACCTGTTTTTTGAGAGGAGAACGATATTTATCTGCATCTGACATCCACATGGGATGCATACCTCTCAGCCCCGCTGCTTACCTGTGACTGTGACATGCAAAGTGCAGTGCTCACTTGGTGCTGTTGGAGTGCAGGTGCTTTGTGCTGAGTGTCTCCTCGTGGTGAGAAGCTGGAGTATTTCCGTCCAACAGAAAATAAGCGTGAAGGAGAGGAGGTGCTGCGCTGCAGAGTGCAGAGGTGCTGTATTCTCCAGTGGCTTAAATGGGGCCTTGAGGGAGTGAAGTGGGAAAAAGATGAGTTTTTTTGTAAAATGGTGCCTCTTGCACCTTGGCTTCAGTGAAAACAAGCCGCAAGTTGCCTACATGCCACAGGTTAGGTTGTCAAAGTTGTTGTCTTTCCTAATGCTCCTTATGACAAATACTCCTAATTGCTTCTTACCTTCATACTTTTCCGTGCCTCCTGGCTAAGACATCTGTAAAGTCTGTAGACTCTATGGTTTGTCCTTTCAAAGCTTGGCCTCAGTTGTGTCTATCTGTGTTTTCTGTTTCTTACTAACTTGAGCATCTCCTACCCGTCTCCCCATCCCTCTGTGCCTGCAGAGCAACACGCAGCACCTGCCAGCTGCTTCGGAGACCGAGCTCTTCATGCCTTTCCCGACAGCTGAACGGCACGTTGCCCCGTGTTTGCTACACCTGGTGCATAAAGATGCACATCTTCCCTCTCTTTGAATAACCCAAAGCATGCATGTCACACTGAATCTGAAAATAGAAATGCTATCACCAGCTACTTAGGGGAAAATGCAGTGAAAGTATAAAAAGAAAATGAAACCAAATGTGGCTTGTCTCTTTTATGGAGATGGGTCCAAATTTCATACCTCCTGAGCCAGACCTCCCTTAACATATATGCTGGTGCTAATTTGAGTTGTGAACTCTCGATTTTTTTTTAAGAAATCTACATATTAGTGTTGCAAGAAGGAGACTTTGAAAGCCTTTTAAGTATCTTTCTCATTAATTTACTTAATCCTCTGATCTTGCCTTCTTTTAAGTTGTTTATTTTTTACAGAAAGACAAAAGTGAGCTAGAAAGCTTTGTTACTAAGAGAAAGGTTTTAAAAACTGTATGTGATACAAAGTAATTAAGATAATATAAATATAGGTGTAAATAGTACACAAACACATGGAGTCAGTGAGCTGGGAGAGCTTTCTCCACCGGCTTTAAAGCTCGACGGTGGACAGGGTAGCAGAGTGCTGGTAGCAGACCTCTACCTCAGCCATAGTAAAACTTCGCTTTCTACATGTTTATTATCTTCCTCAGTATTTTTACATGCTGCAAGACACCAAAATAAAAGGGTTTTTGTAGCGGAGAAGGTGGAACCAAATTACATATCTGATGGGAAATTAAAAATGTTCACATTATTTTTTGTTCTGTGGTGTTTTATGAAAATTTTCAAAAGTGACCTGAGATTTCAGATTCCTGCACTTCAGGGTGCTCAGCTTGGGATGTGTAAAGAGATTTTTTTTTCAGAAAGTAAGGAAGTTGCTCTGCCATCTCTGGAAATCAGATTCCCTCCATAGTTCTCAGCACCCAAAAAAAACCCCACCAGAGGCATCCAAATGCATTCTTTACTTTTAAAGATTTTATTCAGCTAACCGGGACAGGGCAGGCCTGAATTTTGGATGAAAGAAAACTTAGATGAGCAGGGAAGTTATTCCCCAAGGACTATATCCTCAGTGATTACTATGAGCCGGCAACCCCTGTAGCTTTCAGCATCTCTCATGATCAGACTGGATGTCTTTTGCCCGAGGCTGAAAATCTCTTCCTCTCTAAAACCAAAGAGATGTTGGCTGTGAGTTATGATTAGTAATAGAGTCCATTTGTGGTGAGGTGGGTGGAAGGGGAGATGATGGACCCAGAATCATAAGATTTTATGTGCTCGGCTTATTTCCAAACAACCACGGAGGACTGCCCTGGTCTGGGTCGTTCACTGCTTGAGGATAAAAACTAAGAGACAGCACAGGGAACAGCAAAGGGAGAACAAACAAGCAAATTATATGTAAGTAGTCTGCATTCTTTGTAACTGGCATAATTGAAATATAGCAGGTTGAAGGATAAACTCGGGGAGTTACACCATCTAAAAGGCCACCTGGAAGAAAGATCAAGATTGCTAGGGTGAAGTGCTGTCAGGAAAACAAACCCGAATGAGCATATTGGCAAAACAGAGTGGGAAGATATCCAAATGCCTGTTCAGAGCATCAGCACCCAACTCCTCTCACCCACGGAGTAAGAGGAAGGCAGCATGGCAGTGCTGACAAGGGTATCAGACGCTCATCCGCGGTCGACTCTCACCGGCGTGTCTGGGTGAACTGCTGAGTGAAAATGTTCCAAATTTGGAGGCCCAGAGAGGGGGTAAGTTGTGTTTGGCTGCGCTCTAATTGCATCCTTGCATTACTATGCAATTAATTGCTGCCATGGTCTGCTCGAGAGGAGGGAGTGTGCCAGCTCCATTCCTGTGCAGCCCTGGAGGCTGGAGGAGCTCATGGCTCTCACTCCAGGGGGTGACCTGCTCAGACGGCTCTGTGGCTCTGCTGCCAGCCCTGATGGCAATACCAGTCTTCCCAGGATGATGTGCTTTCCTCCTGTGGTGTGGTTCTCTTAGCAGACTTTAAAAGTTTGAGAAATCACATAGAAAATGTAGGGCAGGGAGAAGACATCAATTTTCACTGATTTCATGTATCTTAGGAAAGAGAGGACTAGAGAAAAATGCAAGCAGGGTTTTCCATAGCATTTTGTATGGCTGCTTTCAATGCATACCTCAAAAGGAGGCAGTCTCTTGCGGAAAATATGTAATTCTGTCAAGACACAGAGGGGAAAAGAAGAATAATTTTGCTCTTGCTTTACAGATCACTATAGTTCTGATGTCAAGAATAGCATAGTAAAGTAGCAGAGGTTCCTGAATGAAAGGAAAAGCAGTGTTTAACCCCCAAATTGGGGTGTGCTCCTCATTTCTAATGTGTCCCTTGCTAAATCCTTGCCTGTAGGGGAGAGATGGGAAGGAGGAGAAGAAATTTATAACTCCCAGTGTCTGAGATTGCCAGTGTTGGCCTCAGCTTCATCAGCTGATATCACAGGGGTCTGGGGTACAAAGAATGGGTGCAGAAGAAGGACGCAGAAGAGAAACTCCCTGTGGGCCCCAGCATCGAGTAACAAGTGAGTCCTTTGCAAACTTGCCTTGTTTACCCCTAAATGGGGCACAGCCAAGAGCAGCAGAGGATACCAGTGCCGCGAGGGCAGCAAAGAGCACTGCTGGCCATCCTGCAGGGAAGGAGGTCAACAGCAGCAGCATCAGGGATTTTTTCTGGGCTTTCCCAAGGTCCCAGGTGTGGGCTGGCCTCTGGATTCCTGCAGGAGATTCCTTTTATTTCTGGCCATCCTGCCCAGTCTCCCAGGGAGTAGCTGCAGCACACGACAGTTTTTCCAAAGCATGTGAGTGTCAGACAGCCCTTGGCTAGCCCAGAGAAGCAAACAGCCTCGCCATGCTGGAGCACATCTGGGTAAAAACTAAGAGGAAGCCTGGTTTGGATGTCTGCATTTCATTTGGAAATTCCACCAAGGGCAAGAGGAGCTCAAGGTTCCTGTGCCTTGGAGCTCCTCCATCCTGGGCACCTGGCAGCTGGTGCCACTTTGTGCTGCAGGCAAGTGGTCTATGAATCACAGAAGCATAGAATCATAGAATCATTTAGGTTGGAAAAGACCTTTAAGATCATGGAGTCCAACTATGAAGAACATGTGTGGCCTGACTCCAGTTGTTCACTGCTTCCTCTGTCTAGCAGAGCCCACTTTGGGTTTATGGGCAATGAGGAGGTACAGGAGGAGGACAAGCAGATGGCTAGGTGGCATGTCTGGTTCCAGGAGGTGTTTTGCACCTTGGTAGTTTTTTAATTTTTTTTTTTTTTTACAAATATAGACATTTGCATAAACATAATGCCATGCTGAAGAGAAGAACTGTGTATATGTCACCTCGGTGTATGTGACTGGACACACAAAAAAACAAGGTTCCCTGGTTGCATCAGGTGATAACAGCTGGCAAGCAATCTCCTCATGTGAACCAAGAAATACTCATGGGTCAGGTCTCTGAAAGAAAAGAATCTTTTTCCCAGTCAAGCCTTTTTGTCAACAAGTAGAGGAAAAGATTTTCTTTATTCTAGTGGTTAAATTACTGCATGCAGAAAGTCACCACAGTGAAGCGTCTTCCTCATCATTACAGCCCAAGGCACCAAGAGGATCCAGTTCAGCCCTTTGGGAAGATGCTGGTGGCAGTGGGTTTTAGCAGGGATTTATGTCGCCTGGAACAAATAAACTAAGTCCTGCTAGTTGAGCAGGTCAACAAGTTATCATCACCTACAACCTGCCCAAGAACTGAACTGTCTTGCTGCGTCTTGGCAAAGTTAACACAGGCTTGAAATGATGAGGAAAAGTGTGTCTGGCCTATTTTAACTTTTTTCTTTTGGGAGCCTTTTGTTAGCTATTTTTCCTGCTGCGTTTTTGCCCAGTCCCATAAACAAGCCAGGCATATGTTTAGATTTGATCCGTTCATCCATCTTATAATATCTAAGTCCCTTCCACATATGATGAATAGCCAGGGCTGGCCTGCTGTTCTGCCTCGTCGCCCCTTTTGGAGCACAACCTTTGCAAGGAATTTGAGGTGGGGTAGAGTCTGGTTTGTCAGGAAAGTGATTATCTTAGGTTTTGCTTTATGGAAAAGAAAGGAGGAGAATGAGAAGGGACTGGATGTTATCACCCCCCTCCCCACCCGCTGCTGGTGGGCTTTGTGCCTCCTTACAAACCGCATGTGACTCAGCCCCAGCAAACTCCAGAAGCTGGAGTCCTTCGATCGATGCGATCCTTCCCCTTTTGTACCTTCTCCAGAAGATACACACACATCCCAGACGGTGACTGTGTGTCCAGAATGGCTGAGCTGGGCATCTCTCCAGAGGTAAGGCCAAGTTACACTTTAGGGACGGAAGGCAATAAAGACTAGTGTTTACCTTATGTTTCTCATTCACAGCCTGCCTTAAATCATTTGGCACAGGGGCGGGGGTGGGGGGAAGGGGAATGATATTGGGATTGTGTGCAGCCTGAATGCCAAGAAGTGCTTTTGCCTTCCCTGGAGATGAGCTCTGTGGAGCCCTGCAGGGTGTGATCTCTTATTTGGTAATGTAAATGCAAGGAGCAGAAGCACAAGCAACCGGCACAGCAATAGCATTAGATCAGGGGATTTGGACTTCACTGTGGTCCCACACCCAACTGAGGCACAAAAATACACGAGCATACATTTGCAGATGTGCACGTGCATGTGCTCACGAAGGTTATTTTCATAGAATCATAGAATAGTTTGGGTTGGGAGGGACCTTTAAAGGTCATCTAGTCCAACACCCCTGCAATGAGCAGGGACATCTTCAACTAGATCAGGCTGCTCAGAGCCCCGGCCAGCCTGACCTGGAATGTTTCCAGGGATGGGGCATCCACCACCTCTCTGGGCAACCTGTGCCAGTGTTTCACCACCCTCAGCATAAAAAATTCCTTCCTTATATCTAGTCTATATCTACCCTCTTTTAGTTTAAAACCATTACCCTTTCTCCTGCTGCAACAGGCCCTGCTAAAAAGTTTGCCGCCATCTTTTTTATAAGCCCCCTTTAAGTACTGAAATGCTGCAATAAGGTCTTCCTGAAGCCTTCTCTTCTCTAGGCTGAACAACCCCTCTCTCAGCCTTTCTTCACAGGAGAGGTGTTCCATCCCCCTGATCATTTTCGTGGCCCTCTTCTGGACCTGCTCCAACAGGTCCGTGTCTTTCTTATGCTGAGGGCTCCAGAGCTGGATGCAGTACTCCAGGTGGGGTCTCACCAGAGCAGAGCAGAGGGGCAGAATCACCTCCCTCGACCTGCTGGCCACGCTTCTTTTGATGCAGCCCAGGATACGATTGGCCTTCTGGGCTGCGAGCGCACATTGCTGGCTCATGTCCAGCTT
>NW_008824986.1:16703846-16725770 GCF_000699105.1 Pygoscelis adeliae | reverse complement strand
CACCCTTCTTGGTACCCTCAGGATCTTGAACTCCACCATTTCGTGGTCACTGCAGCCCAGGCTGCCCTTGAGCTTCGCATTCCCCACCAGCCCCTCCTTGCTGGTGAGAACAAGGTCCAGCATAGCACCTCTCCTCGTTGGCTCCTCTACTACTTGGAGAAGGAAGAGCATTCCAGGAACCTCTTGGATTGCTTATGACCTTCCGTGTTGTCCCTCCAACAGATGTCGGGGTGGTTGAAGTCCCCCATGAGGGCCAGGGCTTGTGAACGTGAGGCTGCTCCTATCTGTCTATAGAGGGCCTCACCCACTCTGTCTTCCTGGTTGGGTGGCCTGTAACAGACCCCCACTCTTCCTAAAGAGCCTGTATCCCTCCATCCCAACACTCCAATCATAGGAGCCATCCCACCACGTCTCTGTGATGCCAATAAGGTCGTAGCCCTGCAGGCGTGCGCACATCTCTAATTCTTCTTGTTTATTCCCCATGCTAACACGTGCGTTTGCATAGAGGCATTTAAGTTGGGCCCCCGATGAAGCTGTCTTACTGGCTGGAGTTCCTTTGTGCTGCTCTTCAGGCGCTCTCCTGCTCTGGACATCTATTGCTGGCCCTGGCATCAAACTGGTAGGAGTGGGATGGATTGAGGTTCCCCTCCCCAGGCAACTTTAGTTTAAAGCCCTCATCTCTTTTGATTGAAAAAAGGAGAGGAATCACCATTTATATCAAATGATCCACTTTTCAGGAAAGCAGCAGTGTGCTGTAAACACCGGCACCACAGAACCAGACTTTCTGTGGGAGCCTGCATGAGGTGTTTCGTTTGGACTCTCTTTTATTGCAGTGGTGAAATGAAAGTAGGTGCCCCAGTCCTAAGCAGGGCATCAAAGTATCCTCTTGTATAAAGAATTGTTCAAAAATAACCCACAGGCTAAGGTCCAAACTATATTACTTTGCACAACTAGATTTGCCAGTGTTGCCTTGACTCTGGTTCTGAGACAGCTTTTGCGTGTGGATGCACGTGTGTCCATGAGAGTGTTGTGCAGAATAAACAGGTACCACCTTCTCTGCCACACTTTTGCACCAATTTATTTAAAGGCTAATGCATAAACCCCAGCAACAGATGACAAATTTAGCATAAAATCAAAGTGAAATCACCTTCAGGAACTTGCCAGTTTGACCATTTAGGAGTCTGAATGGGTATTGATTTGGAGCGAATATTCTAAAGTTTGCATTACCCTTTGAAAAGTGCTAATGTAGTTCTTGTCACTTTAAATTAACTTTAGATAAGAGGGACTGACAGAAACATGAAGATGTGTGAACTATATTTGACTGATATTCTGTCAAATATTGCATGGGGTTATGATCCACAACTTTTCCCATCTGCTGCTCAAACCTGAATCCTTGAATGCACAATGGATTAATTACCATATTTTGTTCTGATTTCACTTAGTAGTATAAAAGACTGTGAATGTTAAATGTACCCTTACCTGCCTTCTTTTTCTAAGGGTAAGGTATACGAGGAGGGGAGGGGGGGGGAATTCTTTGACAATTTTTCACACCTGCATATAATGATTTGCTAAGTGCACCTCTTCTCAAATAATTAGATACCCAGAAGTTAACCAGAGTAACACAGCACTCAGAATTTCATTCACTCCTTTCCTTGTGAGAATTTTTTTCCCCCTCAGTAATAAAAGCAATGAGCACTGATGTAGCATGTTCCATCCGCTGCACTTTACAAGCAGCAGTATAATTACATGGGGCTTTGCCATTCAGTATCACTGCAGAAGGATACGGCGCGGGGCAGTGGAGGTCAACACTTCCGACTGATGCTATGTTTCCTAGAAGGCCTGACATTGATTCCCCAGTACCACCTGCCCATCCCAACAACTCAGACTGACACTCGGTAAACTAGCCTGCCCCTTTCTGCAGCTGGACACTCAGAAAGCTGGGTGTCTTAAATTAAAGGCCCCTTTGAATATAGGGTCAGTATTAACTTCCCAAAAATCCCCTAGTGTTTCAGTGACAAAACTTTGTCACTGACAACAAGAAGCCTTTAGTAAAAACTCTTTTTTCTTCTCACCTCCTCTTCTCCCAGTGCTATTTGGATGAGCTGAGTTATCTTGACTTCCAGCTGAAGGAAATAATGTCCACTTTACTTGATATACTGGAGAAGTAAACCTTGGTAATAGCCAGTTCCTTCACTTTGCAGTGTCCTTAACCCATGTATGTCCTGAGCATTTTTTTCTTTAAGAGGACACTGCACATTGCAGTGACATCCTGGGTTACATTCTGGCACCACACTGCTTAATGGATAGGAAACATTCCTCTGTATGTCTTGTTGACTCTCATATTCCCATGTCAGTGAGAGAGTGTGGTTATCCAGAAATAAGTAAGCTCGATGATGGTGTGAAAGGAAGATTGAATGTATGAGGTTAGACAGACTTGTAAGATGGAGTAACAAACCTGTTTCTTATTACAATGCAGTCCCTTCTGGAAGAACTTCATAATAATACACTTGGGAGTAACTGTGCACCCAGTCCTGTCTTTTACATGTTTTGTCATTTTTTTGAGATTTAAGAATAACATTGCCTTTCTCCAGTACTAGAATATTACATAGATTCCCTCAGACATATGCATAGCCATTCCTCTGTACTTTTTTTTTTTCAGTAATTTTTTTATGTCTATTCTTTCTTCAGAACTTTTCTTATGAAATTTCCAAGCCTTGATTTTGGGATTCTTCGCTCCTAGTTTCTTTCTGTGATTACCAGAAGTGGGGCACAGCAGGGGAAAGTCCTACATAGGAAATACCTCTGTTTTGTTTGGGAGGTGTCTTCTACGAAGGTGCAGGCTTGTCCTTCATATCTAGTTGCCTTTAATTCTGAGGGGTCAAGAGGATGGAGAAGATATTATGTGAGCCCAAGGCGGGGAAAAAATGGGGCTTGAGATACTCCTTGAATTTATTAACAAGTTTTCACTCTTTGGCTGGAAGTTAGTCCTCAGACTGAGTGCATTCCTATCCTCTTGCAATAGCAAGTAGGTAAATGGCTACCAACATTAGCAAGCACATAGCTGGTAGCTACAGGACAGCTAAAGGGATCAATAACCTTTCAAACTGCGCTAAGAAACACTTGGCTGATGACGCCATCCAACATCAGCAAATGTTCAGGTGGGATTTTGGAAAACACTCTGCTTCTGTTAAGTCAATCCCACTGAAAGCTGATGCCTTAAACTCTCTACTGGGGGGTCAAAGGAGAAGCTTTCTGTTTTAGTGCCGCTTTTCGTCTTCTCTTCATCTAACTAGCATCTGGCACGTTTTAACAATCGTTGTTCTGAGTGGTGTAAGGTCATTAGCAAAATGTTAATGGGGACAAGGGTGGCAGCACTGGACCTCTATTTAGGGAATCTATGCCAAAAGGAAAAGGTATGGTGTTTCTTTAGACCATCTTGCAAGTGACATAAAGATTAATGAGGGATAGACAAATGCCCTTGCTCCAAAGTCAGCAAAAAATAGAAGGTTCTGTTTAAACTTTTCAAAATGAATTACAGTCAGGTGCTGACTATCAAGAAAAGAAATTAAATCTGAGTTGAAGAGTCTGGAATAATTCTCTGGGTCTTTCCCCAAACCTGTCACTCTTTTCTATGGATATGAATATTAAGGGGTAACAGAATCTGCGAATCCACACATCCTGAGCTTGTAAGGCCAGTTAGTTAGTTTTAACTAATTTTCTAGTGTTTGTAAACGTACAAAACCCTGGTGTTACTCAGGTTATACACTGCCAGCAAGTTTCAAGTGATTAGGTCTCTTCTTTAATGTGGAGTTAACATGTATTCCTCTATCTGCCAAGAGATATAGTCAAGTGCTGTACTGTTTGGAAAATGCATTTTTAGCTGTCCTTATGTTGTAAAACATTGGTTAGTGTCATATTTTCAAATGAACAATTGTTTTCTTTAAAAAAAAAAAGCCAGTGTTGTTGAATTCCATTTTCAAAGTACAAGTTATCATGGGAAACAAAAGGTTATTCTCAGTTTAGTAAACTCTTAGGCAGCAACCAATGACCAGCCTGCCCAAGACCATGCATAAAAGTTTATACACAGAGAGCGAAACCAATAAATGCTCTAATAAATGAGTTTGGAGAGAATTCTGAATATTTCTTTCCTTCCCTTCCCCTCTTGCCTCACAAAAGCAGCGTGCATCCTGACAAAAGAGAAACCACAGAATGTGCAGAATGTCAACAAGATCCTGGGGTCTGATTCCCACTAGTTTTACTGGGCTCAGAGTCGGGTACTTACTGCCCAGAGGACTAGACAATAGGTTCATTCCTTCTCCTGAAGAAGCACAAAATGAGGCATTTCCTCTGCATGTTCCCCTGGCCCATCACAGGACACGCAAAGCGTTTAGAGCGCAATACTCACGCTGAATCACTGTGCACTGGTTACTCACCCTGCGTGCTCATTTAAACTTCACAGTCACGTGAACATTCATGAAACCGATTGAGCACAGGTGGTTTTTGCATTGGAAACATGTGAAAACATGTGTTTTCTATGTTGTTTTTTATATGAAGGCTTGTGTCCAACAACCTAATTATTTTTATTTAAGTATTACATCACTCTTGCCAGCACAAGCAAAGTGCCAGCACCTGCTCTTTACTGGGCTCTGTAATGTTTTTTCTGTCCTCACCTATCTTCTAAAATGAAGAGGAACCATTTTCACCCTGAAGGAATTTACTGCATGGTCTCCATCTGTGCCGCAACAGAGGAGACATGAGCCAGTATAATCCTCAGTTCTTTGACTATTGAGGTTGACTGTACTAACTCACGCTGCTGTGCTCAGAGCGTCCATCTTAAGACCCTTAAAGACATCCAAGGAGTTGTTGCACTTGTGCAACTGCAAATCTTTTTATACCTTTCAACAGGGCTTTCTCCACATGAGCTAACAGTCCCTCCTCTTTTAAAAAATCTATGAAGGTAGGAATTATTATTTTTGTCAACATCTTGTAAAGAGAGAAATCTTAGAGATAAAACAAAATGTTTTCCATTAGATGTTCTCCTGCTTTTCTGCAGCCACGTTATTATTTGGAAGATCTCTCGTATGGGGTCAGAAGACAAGGAGGAGTTTGTGACCTCATTCCTGCAACACCTGCCAGAGAACCCCAGACCTGACTTACAAAGTAGGGCAGAACTGTTGAGTAACAAGCAGCTTGCATGAAGGACTACAGAGGGAAACTGAACTATAACTTGTAGAAAGACCCATCCAACCCCTCAGTTTCCATTCTTCCTTTTCTGAATAGCACTGTGTCTACCATAATTCTGCTCTTCTACCAACAGTCACTCTGCAGTATGCACCAGGCTCCCTCCTGTACCAACCCTCATTACCTTGTCCCATGCCCTGCCCTTTTTCGTAGCAACTCTTGCATTCATGCTAGTAACTTGTCCGCCCCTGAGCTTCCTTGCACTCATGTTTTCCTTCAGTTTTTCAGTCATGTTCCAGATGACCGAAAACTGAGTTGGCCAGCTACCAAGAGGATAATTTCTCATCAGCTGTCAGACTTCTCTCTTTGTTGGATCCCTACAGTCCCTTCTAGCTGTTGGTTCTCTTCATGAGCCACTCTCTTTCAGCGTCACCATTAGCGCTTCTCTCCTGCTATGAGGTTGTTGCCAGTCTCCTTCTCTGAATCGCCCCAAGATCCTCTGCCCTGATCTCATGGTTCCAACTTTCTCTGATGGAAATCTTGTGACCAGGCTGACTTCCTCCATAACAAATCCATTCTGTCCTTGCTCAGCTCTGATTTGCACAAACTGAACAACTATATTGCTCCTACTTGAGGACACCCTGAAAACTGTCAGATACCTAACTGCCTCTGAAAACTGGTTTCATTTATATCTATTTTTTCTTGCATAAAAGTTCACCTTTTCTGGTTTAGCTTCCACCTGTAACAGTCTAAACATCTCCTGTCAGCGTCCCTACTGACATCATCTCTTATTCCACCTTCAGCCTCTTTGATCTGTCAAGTGGCTCCAGTGCAGATAACCAGATCCCTCAGCTTCATGTAAGCCTATGCTTGTTTTCTCTCTCTCCTCCTTCTGTGTCTTCTTTTTGAGTGATTTAATCTGTGTTTGATTTCAGCTACCATCTTTGATTTCCTGATCCCTCTTTCTACTGTGCGTTGTTTCCTTTTATCCAAGTTAAAATCTTGTCATGTCTCTGTGATATCTCTTTACGGTGTCCAATGTTCAGCACAAGTTGGACTTGTGCTGGACTGCTCTCTCTTAATACCCTGTATCCAAGTTATCTTTGTCGACCCTTTCTGCATAACTTCTCTGAGATATTCTTCCCCCAATTAATTTGCATGTTGAATCTCTTCTCATCTGAGTGCAACACCCCTTTCTCTGCTCTAAACCTCTCTATCTCCTCTCATACTTATTCTGAATGGTGCTCATTTTCCATCACATGGATCACATCAACTTTCTTTTTACCTTCCTCCACTACCTCTCCTTATCTATTGTAGCAAGTAGCAGCAGCTTGCCTCTGCCTTCAGCACCCTTCAAGGTTTCTTCCCTCTCCACCCATTTCCTGTTGTTCATTTCCTCAAAACCAGCTCTTGTTCCAGTCAGTCCAAGATGCCAATGTCCATGTCCATAGCTGTACTTTCATGCCAGATGCCCATAGTTCTTGAGAAGAGCTCTGCATGCATGCTGCAAAGCTGCTGAATTGTTCTCCTTCAAAAATCTCCCTTAGAGCTCTCCTTTGGCAGGGTGACCACTGAAAACTCAACTGCACTGAGGCCACTGTCCATCCCGTTGACAGTCTAACACTTTCCCTGCATTTCCACATTTCTCAGTAGCTACTTCTTGACTCTGAACTGTAAACTCTTTTCTTCATTGTTATTCTCTGTTTGTGCAGAGCCTTTCACTGTGGGCTCCTAGTCCATGACTCCTAGAGGATATGTCAATGCACTCAAGTAATAGGGAACATGAATACTGCAACCAAGCCAAAGCTCTTGGAAATCTTTGTGAGTCAGAGTGTTCAGAATCTGAACCTAGCTCCAGCCACAAATTTTGCAATTGGCCTGCAACTCCGCAAAAGATGTGTGTAAAACTCGTATTGGAACATCCTTGTAATTAAGGGGTGGTGTTGGAATCCGCATCCAAATTTCACAGCTATAGGTCACCTCTCAAACACGGATATTTGGAAGATGGTGAGGACTGTGCTGTAAGCAGCTACATCGGTGATGAGATATTGCCGCTGTTTTTTGCCGTCTGTGTTTTTGAAATGCTTGCTACAAGGACAGCTGTGAGGCAGATGCCGTTCTGAGTTCAGATGTGGAATGTTACAGGGTCACTCTGCTTACCTTATCATAAAAGAGCACGCGTTTTTGTGCTGTTCATGTACTGGAAAACAAATCCATGACAAATACTGTATTGTGCGCAAGGGCTGGGGGTGGGGGAGAAGAAGGGAAGGGTATCTCGTCCTTAAGGGCTGCTGGTGCTAGGCACCACAAAAGAAAGCCCTGTTTGTCAGCCACACTTAGAGATACAGGCCCCAGCGTGAGGCACCTGCAGCAGCTTAAGGATGGCTCCATGCATGAGTAGTTGTGTACCAGGGGCTAGGGTTTCTTGTCTGCCACGCAGAGCCAGGAGGAGTGGTGGAGCTTGACTATTGCAGCAGGGGAACCTGGGGGGTACACAGCCTGATGACACGTGGTGAGGAATTCTCAGATGCTTTTAAAGGATATCTGCAAGAGGCAGAATATAGTGTGGTCCTAGCCTTTGGTCTGTATTGCTGCGCACGCAAAACCCAATATAACCTGAACTGGTGATGGGGGATGGCTGCATTACAGGATGTTGATGCTGGTGTTGCCAGCTGCGCAAATCGAGGGTTTGGATCTGAAAGCTGGATCTTGAGTATAGAGGGAGTCGAAGGTGCTCAGAGATGGGAATAAATACCATTGGAGAGGAGCCAAGACTTGGGGTGCATGGTGGGGGACAGGATGATAAAAAGCAAGTGGGTCTGAAGCCTAACAAGACATGGCAGGAGGTGGCAGAATCAGAAAGTGGTGAGGATTCCTGAACAAGGAAATCTGGGCTGGAAGGTGGGAGCTTGTGTGGGGCCGGGGTCTGCTGGCAGGGGAGCTGGGCTGCCGGGGTTGCTGTGGCTGTACGACAGGGGTGTGAGTGATGGTACGGATGGCATGGTGAGGAAAGGCTGGTAGCAGGGCCAAAGTTAGGTCAGGGAGAGGGGGAGAGAGGCAGAAAAGGAGGAGGGGTGAAAAAGCCACAAAGAAGAGATGCAGAGAATTTTTCTCCACCTGGCTCTTTTCTACACCGTGAATAAGCTTTCAAGCCTGAAGAAAACCTTTGCCTTTTACTTCCCTGTGTCGTTCTTCCCCGTGTCCCCATGTCTTGGAAAATTGTGTTGAGCTATGTGAGGGAGGATAAGAGAGAGAGGATGGAAGAAGTCGTACAGCATTGGAATCCCACCAACTTGTCTGGGCAGCTGTTACTACTGATTATGTATGCTATATTCATGCATGCTACATTTCCCATGTTAGCTGCATGGTTTGGAGCCTGCAGTTGCAGACAAGGGTTTTGGGCTGTGTTCTTTCAACTTATTGGCCTGTGCAGTTTGTTACAGGAACAGCTACAGATTCCAAGGCACACGAGAGATGAGAAACAGTGAAAATGGAGACTTATACCTGCTTGCTTGTCTGCCTAATATATCTGTCTACCCTTTGTACTTATATAGTTTCCTTCATGGTAGGGTCTCCGCACCTGTATAAGTTGAACACTGAACATACTTGGCACAGGCATGAATATGGAAAGATTGCCCACCACCACATTTGTGCACACAGTTGCCAAGACAAATACGGGGTTGTATCCTGCTGCTATTCAATGCACATAACTCCTATTAAGAGTCAATGAGAGTTCTGCATAAAAAATCAATGGAAAGATTTGACCCCTTTCAAGTGGAGAAGTCTGTGGTATAAATTGCACTACCTTTGTTGTGCACAGAAGATAAACCCCACATTTTTTCCTGACTATCCCTTTCTGCTAGCATGCCTTTTGGAATGTGCTTTTTCACCCCACTGTATCTAGCACCATGAGATTGTTTTCAATAAAAATGCAATAAAACCATCCAAGATGGGGGTGCCTGGCTGGTTTTTTAAACACACTTATAAATATTATTGCTGATTATTCACATGTGAGCTCTCCACATGGTATATTTTAAACTATATTAGAAAAACTCAGAAATAAAATAAAGGTGTTATTAAACATGTGGGGATACCATCATTACATGTACAGGTAAAAATCTCTGTCTGAAATCACCTCAGAGGGACGTGGACTGAAAGAAACTGCTAGTTTGGCTGGTGGTTTAGAGGATGTTCTATTGCTGAGCTACTAAATAAATCCCCTTTTGCCCTGCACTGCCTCCAGCAAGCCCTTAGCCTTCCCCACTCTGTCTTCCCCACACTGTTTCTCTATTTTTCCTCATAATCTCAGCCCTGATTCTCTTTTTCCCATTCTTCTGAATGTTGAAGTCATGACCTTTGTGGTTTATAGGCCACAAGAGACTGAGCTAAATGTGTTAGCACAGAGTCAAAACAAGTAATAGCTGGCCAATTAAATTAATAATCCATATTGTTACAATGTTTAACCACGGCTGTTTCCTCAGTGGTCTGTTTAAATCACAGCCAAGTCCTGACCTATTAAAATGAATAACTGGAATTATGAGAAACTCCATTTAATAAACACAGCAAGGAACGCAACACAATCGGTATGAAATATTTATTACCATTTTAAGCAGCAGCTAGTTGAGATTTAAGATTGGATTAATGAAGGGTTTTTAATTTCTGGCTAAGGGTAGAAAGCTTAAACCTGGAACATTTCCTCAATTTCCTGGTATGGCTTTGCAATGGGCAAGATTCGAGATGGGAGCGTACGATTCGATTCATGCTTTCCCCTTGCAGAGCTCTCTCCAGACACGTTCGATGCAGGAGGAGATCAAAGCAAGCAGGCTCCAGACAAGTGGCTCAAGTGGCTTGAAAAAACTCAGGGGAATAAGGGCTGGAGCACTAGACGTGAGCCTTTGGATTTTAAAATGAGCACTCCTGCCAACCGCCATCCTATGGAGAGCAATGTTAATGGAAGGCTGGTACATTCCCAGTGACAACGGCTCATGTGCACGCATTTTTTTGCAGTATGTCTCAGGGCTAGAGGAGGGGGAGAGAAAAATCTCTTCTCTCTGAAATTTGTCAGACAAAATCTCAAGCTCGGAGCAAACCCTTATTGTTTCAAAAGGCCCAAGCATTGTTTTTCTTAAGCGCAGAACTACCAAGGTTTTGCTATTTTTATTCATCTGCTGCATGTTCATCTTCAGGGTTTCTCTACTCAACATAAAAGCAACTGTTCTTCTCCAATGGAAATTAAAATGTTGCCAGGGTTGAAAAATAGTCTACCATGCCCTAGCTCAAATGAGGATATTATTTTCCTTTTGTTTTCTACTCCTTCTGATGTAGTAACGCTGAGCAGGTTAATAGCATGCAAATCCTGGCACAATGGAGCTGTTTGGAGGTACCACGTCAAGGGGCCATGTAATAATTGCTCCAGGCTACACAGACACCTGGAGCATCATCTCTGTGACGATGGATCCTTCCCATCATTTCCACCATAATGGCTCCACACCATAAATTGTCATGATCCATCAGAAAGGCTCTGATGCATTAAACCACTGCCCTAATTTGAGTAAATACAGGCTGCTGCCATTGCCTCCAAGGATCTCATTTTCAGCGTGTGGTGTGATGATACCAGGAATCATACACATTTTCTCCTCCCCTCCCTCTTTTGATTCTTAATGAATAGCCCCAGCCTGAGAGCTGGAGAGGCAGAAGGCTTTTGCACAGCTATGGACAGCAGGGCCTCAGAGGAAGCAAGCTCTTCCATGCTCTTCCTATAACACATGTGAGCCCGAAGCTGGCAGGACCAGTGACTCGGGGTAGTACAGTTCCAACACCCATTCGGCCCTGTGGATAAGACTAGCCAGCAAAACCCTTCGCCTCTTACGTTGGCAGTCTCAGCTATGACCCTGATTACATCAACGGCTCTCTCATTTGCACAAGGTGGTAGACAAGCATTTCATCGTGCTGTCAGCATGTGTTTGTCCCATACATCAAACTGCTTAGCTGAGGGATTTCTCCTGGCCGTTGTTTCCCAGTTCAAGCCAGTTGAAGATTTCTGTGGTGCAGCACCAGACTTCAGAGACTGACTGAAATCTGAACACCGGGCTTGCTCAGCCTCTGCAATGCACAGCAGCCAAGAGGAAAAACGAGCAGATAATGCCCTGGTCGTCACTAGAGAGCCAATGGCAAAGACAGGACGGACCCCCAAATTTCTGGGTGCTTTCTCTTCATCTTGGATTTCTGTTGGGAAATACATTCACATGAATGCATTAACTTGGGATATTTCCAGTGCTTTAAATCTGAACTGGATCTTCATTTTTTTTTAGCTGGCTTCCAGTGTTGTAAATATCTTCACTTCTCTGCATTGTTAATGAAAGTAGTTTTGTTTGTCTGTGTGTTTTTTTGTGTAAGGACGTCTCTTAAACTGTAAGAAATTAAAGAAATTTCTGTGGGCCTAAGAGAATGAGGTCCTTCCTTCATGAGAAAACTACACCTCAGGCACTTCCCTGCTGCCTTTTGTAAACACCCTCATGTACACAAGTGCTGCTGTGCTCATGCACAGGATATGCAGCGTACACGGTGTACAGCAACAGTGCGTCTCCAGAAATACGTAGCAAGCTTTTTATGTCCTGAACTGCATGCAGAACAAACGTGAATGGATGTGACGTGGCTCGACTAGGTCTTCAGTGTCCCGGGCTCGTACCTGGTGTGACTGGGGACAGCCCTGCCACCAGAAGTGAACTTTGACTCAGGAAGTTGCTGCACGGTGCATCTGGGGCAGCTGCCTGTCGGAGAGAGAAACCGTGGCAAACTTTTAGCCAGAGGCTGGCATGGGCGAGCCCTGCTGCCCTGATAGCCCACACGCTTGGCTTGCGGGAATCCCATGAAAATCTGCCAGGCATTATGCCTTCCAGGATCAGGAAGTAAAATTACGGTTCTTTGTGTTATCTCACTGCGCTTTTATTGCTTTATTCTATGTTTTCCTTTCTGAGCCTTTAGGCTCCACTTCACACTGTTGTCTCTTGCTGTTCTTTCTATGGTTTCCGTCAAGGCTCCCTCCAGAAAGAAGAAGGGCACAACCATCTGAGAGGTTAAAACAGAACATTTCTTTGACATCACGTTACCTCATCTCATTTTCCCTCCCCTTGTAGCAAGCTCAGGTCCTCAGAAAGCCCTTTATGTTGCTTACGTACCCAGTACATAAATTTTAATCTGGGATTATGTACCTGCTCCCAGCTGCAGCTAAGCCTTCCCCAGGCAGGTCATCATCTCTCCCTGCGCTCCCGCACCTGCACGTCTCAGATGAGTGCTCCCTCCCCAGTTTCAGACCGAATGAGGTGTGGCAAACTGAGCAGTTTAAATGTTACGACCTAGTTTGGTAGCCTTGCTCTGGCTGGCATGGGTGCCGGGAGGCTCCCACTAGCATTTTAGGTACTGTGGGTGTTTCAACTGTACCCCACGGTTGTACCCAAGTGGTGCCTGTGACCCCTCACTAGTATGATGAATGTCCCAGGCAGATGAAGGGACTTTCCCAAGACCTTGCACTGGACACAGCAACCTGGGACCTCCCTCATCTCAGAGCCTGTTCCACAGTCCTGCAAACCATGATCTCTCCCAGTGTGCTTGAAAATGGCAGAGCTCTAGAGAATGGGCAGATTATATATAGGGCAGATTTCCTGGAAGCCAGAAATTGATGTTTTTATTTAGGCTTTTAGCAGAATTACCATGGGAAATGAGAATCTACTGGGCTACTTTGCAGGGAAATACACGTGTGAATTTTCCCTGAGCAAAACCCCTGTCCAAGCCAGGGTAGCTTTCATCAGTTTCCCTTTGCTTCTCACACTGAGTATCTTCCACTACAGCCCAATGTTCAGTGCAGCGTCACGAGCACCCATGCAGAAGCTGCTGGTGCCCTCAACACAATATTTTAGAAATCCCATCTCAATAGGTTTGCAGGACACGATGCTTAAAATATCTGTGGTGGCTGGAATGAGGTTTCCTAACTCTGACCAGCCCAGGGGAGCCAAGCCGGTGTCAGCAGCGGGAAGGATGCCCTGCAGAATTGTTCCGAAGCAGGGAAGGAACCTGGGAACTCTCTGCCTGGCCACACTGGCACTGTGTGAGTCGACCTGGGGAAGAGCTGCTCTGAAGTTTAATGAAGACAACGATTGGCTTCTATGGTGATCAGTAGACATCGGCAGCAAGGCAGAAGCAGGTCTCATGCCTGAATGTTGAATCATTTTGCTAAGGTGATAGAAAAAGCACCTGGGCTTGGCCGCGGTGTTGGTCTCCAAGCCAGTATGGTGCTATACAGCATCCCAATGGAGGACCAGTCATGTGGCAACCTGAATTTATTCTGTGCCTATTTTTTCCTATCATCCTTCAGTGATTTTCCCTTCCCTTTAGTATGAAATTTCTAGGAAAGCAAAGTTTGCCTCATTCAAGTTGGATATGAAGTGTTTCAGAGCCCTCACTAGCAGCCCGTTGTTCTGGTTTGCTTGTTGCAAATGAGCTTAATGGAAACATAAAAGGCAGGTCAGAGAAAAAAAAAAGAAAAACTATAAAAAGTAGTGAAAAAAATTAATCAGACCCACACAATTTAAAGACAAATATTCTTACTTAATTCCACTGTTCTTTTTTGGAGTGTGATGACATGGATGTTGTTATTTTTAAAAGGAAGTAATATGACATCCCATTTAATTTCCTCCAAAACAAGACAATCTGGCTTACCAAATATAGCCTGACAAAGAAAAATAGAAATTTCCTGATCAAAGATCCAAGAGTGCAGTGCTCCACCTTAAATCCCTCCCACCTATTAGGCCCCCCTTTAGACAAGACAGAGAAACAAATTTCTCACACATCAATGATGCCTCCATAATCAATTTCAAATAGCCCCTTGCATAGGGATGCAAATCTTAGCTTTCTCTTAATAAAGCATTTTAGAAGATGGATGTACTGATCTGATATTATTAAACGAAAAGTGGTCTCTTTTTAATCTAGAGATGCAGGGGCGTTAGTAACAGAGTGAATCAAAGGCCTGGTCTCTTTCTCTTCCTAATTATCAATAGTGTTTTATAATCTTATTAATATTGATACACAGTATACTGAAGATCTGTTAACGTATAATGTATGTGGAGGATAATTAACGAGATCCGAGTCAGATCAATCGCCTATTTGACAGCAAACGGTGTGTGGCTTATAAATTATACATATGCTAGGTATGGCTAGAAATGTTTAAAGTTTCAGTCCAATCCTTCCAGTACAGCACTGGGAAAACTGATGAACTTAAAGGCACAGTCCCTTGCCTGTTAGGTTTATACTGTACACTCAGAGGAATAACTCTTATTTAAAAATCAAAGAGTTCCATTAACTGCCAAGATCTCAAAGCAGCACAGAAAACACACCTTCTCCTTGTGAAGTGCAGCTAAACAAAAGGCAAAATCTTGTAAGAAAAAGGATGATTAATAAAAGTGAGGTAATTTTCCTTTTGATTTCTGAGAGGAGGTAGCATGCAGGATGTTCCAAATGACAGAAATGATCCCACATCTTCACACTGGCCTTTAACAAGGTTAGACTTGCTAGTGCAGTAAATACAATTAATAATCTCAATTAATATTGCATGTTTTGGTAGGTTTGAAAGCATGAAAGCTCACAGATTACTCTTCACTCCCAAAGCAGACGCAGCATGATAAGACGAAGGGATGGAAATGTGGAAATAAAACTTTCCTTTTTTGTTGTTGCAGAGCTCCTGATAAGCATGGGGCTGAGATGAAAGGAGATGTCAGGTTTAACAAAAATAACATATTATTATTATTAATGATTTACCTCAGGGGTATGACCCAGTGCAATAATGACTGCTCGAGGCTGTAAAACTTCACCAACGTTATGAAAATGGCTCAGACTTACTCAGCTTTTCCACAGTAGACCTTGGGGCAAGTTCAGCCATGGTGTGAGGAGATGTGATTCCCAAGGTGGAGAGACTGCATCAGTCCCTTGTGTTTCATGTAGGAAGGCTTGAATCAGATTAACTAGCTAGAAATTCAGCTTCCTCTGGAATCAAACTTCTGCTGACGTCAGTGGGAGTTTTGCTTGAGGGAAAATATAGGTAGTGCCATGCCAGATCATGTCTAAGATAGGATATACTTCATCCAGTGCCCGCTCTGACAGGAATCAGCACCCAATGCTGTGGAGAAAAACATAAGCTGGGGCTGCACTCAGCCATGGTGTGTATAAATTCCCTCCATAGCACGTCCCAGACTATGCCCATCACTGGGCAACGCAGGGAGGACAGAGTTGGTGGCTGCAGTTGTCTTGGTTGCTCTCAACAAAGCATACCTCGCAAACCTGCCTCACAAGAAACTTTTCAATTTGTATCTTTGGGTCAGAACCCAGCAAGATCTTGTTTCACCTTACCTCTAAAAGCAAATGGTTTATCCACAAAGACAGGCTTGGGTTGGGTTTTTTTTCTTTCTTTTTTTTTTTTCCCCATGAACCACTATATAAGCTGTATGCCTGTATAAATACCCCTCTTTTTTTGAAGTAAGACAAGTGCTTTTAGTGGCACCCGTGACAACATGACAGGCACCAAACTTGTCCCTAAACACAGCCTTTGTTGAAGCTAGAGATTCAAATCCACCCAACTTACCCCTGGAAACCCAATGATCCTCAACAACATTACCCGAAAACCAGTTTGCACAAGCTGACAGTTTGTTTGTAATTAAACCTTTAATGTATGACTATGTGTGAGCTTGTGCTTGTTGCAACAGAAGCCCTGATGGGCAGACAGGAGTCCCAAGCCAGCTACCGGTGGCAATACCTGGATACTGCAGAATTGCCTGATGGACACTCTCAGGATTAGCAAAGCTTTTCCTGAGTCATCCTTTGTACAGCCCTTGTATGGTCATCTCAATCAAAGTGGCCAGCCTGTCTGTGGTGTGGCAAGTAAAAGATTTGCCTTGTTAAGGTAAGTGGGGGAAAGTTGTTCTATGCTTTGCCAGGTGAAGTGTTAAATACAGGATCTGTTTCAGGGAAGGGCAGGAAAGGCTTGCTAGATTACAAAGGCCATGCCGTCCCTTGAGCCAAGCTTTAAAGTAAATTATTTAAATTATAATATTATGGCCTTTCCCCTGAGAGGTTCACAGGGCTACGCTAGTATGAATGAGTGAATGCTCATAGCCTCCAGATGAGGCAGCCACAGCATACAGGAGCTCAGGTCGGAGTGCTCAAAATGGCCATAACTACAGAAAAATGGACCCCAAGCTGAAAGCAGCAACAGTTTTGATACAAGTGAATTCCTCGCTGTCTCCCAAGATGAGTCAATAGCTAAATCAGGTAAAACTGCTCTGGTCTCCTGACTCTCCAGCACTATGTTTGAACCATTAGACTCATGCTTCCTTTTGTCCATTAGTGGCTTCATTTCTGTCTCATAGCATTAATTCAGGTTATGCTGCTTGCAGTGCTCCATATAAATTAGTTTAAGACCACACAGGTTCACAGGAATCGGTGCGGTCAGGAAATGCTATTCTCTCTCACTCACACCTTAGCATAAAGGATCCACTGGAAGATTTTTGTGTCCTGTCCCCTGATCAAGTCACTGGGATGATCACCGCCTGGCCAGAGGCTGGGCTTACCTGTCCCCTCAGCCTGCTTCCCTGTCATGCTCTCCAAGTTGCCTTCGTTCCCATTTTACACTTACCTTTTTCATTCCATTTTCTTGACACAGTTTAGCCTTGGTTAACTATATTGAAATAATATGTCAAAAATATTCTTAACTGTAGGTCAAAACTGCTTCTCCAGTTAGGTGCTCTAATCATGCGTCTTTGCTGAATCTTTCTCAATGGAAAGTCGAGATCAGAAGTCTCTTTGTCCCTCTTTTCCCCCAGACAGGAATATCCATCCACGAGTGCTGTGACAATATCGCATTATCCTCCACGATTTCCAAGTGAAAAAAAATTAATAATGAGCTAATTTTTCAAACCCAGACCCTTGAAGGAAAGACCAAAGTATCCCATTTGGATATTCACTGGCTAATGCCAGTCCAGGAACCGGTCTTCAAACACCATTCTGTGACACAAAACACAATGAATTAACGTTAAAGATAGCAGGAAAATTAAGGTACAAATCAGCTACAGGAAGGAACAAATTAACAGTAGGAAGGAAGCAGCAAGTCCAGATAGCGGGGAGCCGTGCTGTTTTGCAATGCCTGGAATGAAGACATCCCCCTCCTCCCCAAAGCAAGTTCCAGCATGCTCATGGGTTAGGCTGGTCTCATACTGAAAGGCTGTGAGATATTTATGGCCCAGCCAGCATCACCCTGAGGCCATGCAAACAGAGCTATTAGATCATATTTTGGAGAGCTAATTTCACAACACTGAGTTTTTTCATGCAAAATTGAGGATGCATATGCATTTTATAGTGCTTTTGGCTACATGATCAGCCCTGGAGCAGGGAGGCCTGGGTGCCACAGCTCAGCAAGGACAGCTGAGCGGGGACCACCCTTCCCACCAACCCGTCTCCACCAGCCTGGGAAGCCAGTCCCATGACCAAGAGGCTTGGTAGACCGAAACTGGAGGTGATGGGGACAAACTCTCCTCCTCACCCCCAGGGGCAAGATTTGGAGCAGTAGCCAGCAGCCAGCCTCCCTGCCTGGGCTGGGAGGTGCTTGGAAAGCTCCAAGCACCATCCCAAACTTGAAGCCATCAGCTGTCCAGGAAGAGCTTTTAGGGCCAAAGAGATCAGCTGAGCAGTGCTTTTTCTTTCCTGTCCCACTCCTCCCACTCTCAGTACACTCTTCTTTTGTCTGCTCTAAATTGCAGTTTAGTGCTCATTACCAAGTCAGCGAGTGTTAATGAGCAAGGAAAAGGAGGACATTGAGTGTGCGGAGGCAGAGAGGGGAGGCAAGGGCTGCAAGGAGATGGCACCACTGCACCACCTCCGAGAGGCAGGTGCTGGAGGCCAAGCCTGAACGTGTTGTGTCCCACAGCTTCCTCGCAAACACTGCCTTTTCACCTACGGGCTCTCCTCTCTCCGTGTAGCCCCCAAAAACGCAAAGGCAAATAGAGAGCAGAAAGTGTGAAGCCTGGGGCGGCTGGGTGTGAGGGGAGGGGGTGCAGGGGCTGTAGCAACCCCAAAGCCCGCACCCTGCCAGAGGCGGACTTGTCACCCGTGAAGCATGGCTGCCTGTAAGGATGCTCTTTCCTCAGCTAAACCACACTGAAATGTCTCCCTGTCTTGTGACTTGTCGAGCTTTTGTCAGAAGGTGTCAAAGCACCGACGTGACAGAGTCTGTGTCCTACCTCTAGGTACGCCAATTTATATTCCAGTACCTTTCTCGTCAGTTTGGGATAATATGCCAGATTTTGCACCTGAGCGGCTGAGGCCCTGGCATATTTCCTTGTCTGCCAACTGTCGCGAATGGAGGTGGGAATGGCGAAGCCTTCATCAGCCAACGCTACGCCAGCGAGAGCGGGGTGTGCCGGACCCCCGAGACTGCCATACCCGTTTTCACATCATTAGTTTGTTTAGATCAAACTGGTGCAACTTCCCGGTGCATATAAATCCTCAGAGATTTCGATTTAAATCTTTTAAGGTTGAAATGTTTTCCCCTCCCTAAAGAAACACTGTTTTACAATGAGATAAGTTTAATGGGGAGTCCATAAAGCAGACTTAAGCACCTTGGCAACATCCAAAGGTAAAACACACAGGTAGTAAACGGTTTGCAGATTGCATCATTTCCTGGGGTCCTTGGACAGAGTGTCTTTACATCTTCTTGTGTTCAACCATGGTGCTTACAATTTTATCAGAAGTCAGAGTATGTTCTTAAGGAGCTCTGCCTGGCCTGGAACACTGACGTTTGAACAGAGAAAGAAATGATTTTCAGAGAAGAGGTGCATGTCCTGGCTGCGGTCTGGAGACTGACCCATCATCTCACGGTATTTCATGCCTCGCGCTCTGCATTGACTTTGGAGGGAATTACAGGCACTGGCCTCCTTCATGCAGAGACACTTTATAATCAACCTGGACTGCTCTAGCAAATACTAGCATGTATTAAAGATCCATGCCTTTCCCCCAGCTAGTGCAGTTAACTAAGAAGCTTTACTTATTGAGTGAAGCTGGAATTTTACAAAAAGCTCATTTCCCAAGTAGGCAGCAAAGGAAGAGAGCAGAAATTTTAAAGGTCTCAGCACCCTGGGTGCTCACTGAAAACTAAGTCCTTTTGAGAATTTGACTGTTAAGATGTCACCATGGGAGTTAGCAGAAGCACTGAGCACTTGAGAAAAACAGACCTGAGTTTCATTGCCTGCAGGTATACTTACCTAGAGTTTCTTTCTTAGGATAGGACTTCAAGAGAAAGTGGCTCTAACATAGTGGCTTGCTGCTCTCTCTTTTCTTCCCCCTCCCTTCTCACTCTTCAGTCAGGCAGTTCAGCTCACTCAACCACTGGAAAACTCTTCACATTTTTTTTCCAGTTGAGTTTTCCACCCTGTGGTGGGCTGTTTCAAAGCAGCACTGAGTCAGATGCAAGGGACATGGTGCACAGGAAGGAGAGGTGGTGGCAGGAAAACCCTCTAAGGATGGCTCAGCCATCCACTGAAAGTCCGTGCTCCTCTGCCGCATTGTCTGATCCCACTGAAACATCATGAACCAGCACTGCTGCTGAGACGGATGGCCATGGTGGCTCTGGTAGCAGCTGGACTGCTCTGAAAAGCTGGCATAGATTATGGGTGCTTGAAATCTTTTGAAAAGCTGGCACTAGGAGAGAAAGAAGGAAGATGTCAAGTCAAGTTGGCCTAATTCCACTTTAAAATCATATTGTAGCCACTTATGTCCAATACAGACACTGTTTTGTTTCCCTTCTTTAGGTAGCTGTGGACTTGAGGGCAGAGTAATTGTTTTGTCTTTAAATTCACACAGAACCAAAAGAATGATTTTTCCATTCACTTTCTAGATGCCTTATTTTAACGAAAGGTGCAAATACCCCACAGCGGCTTCATGCTAACTAAACAAAAGTAATTCCTCTCTTACTAACAAGACCAGCAAATTAGAAGTTGTGTCCCCTTTTTCTATCCGTTTACCATTCTTTTAATCCTTCTCCCCATCTTTTCAAATCCTTGAGGGAAACAGATGAGATTCAAGCATGCCCTGGATGTTGCTGCAGATGTATGTTTGTACATACACATTCACTGGAACCTTTGCACTTCTCTAATCCTCACAGGTCATGATGAGCATACAAACACCAGCCACCTTGCCCCTCAGCAAAGATTTACTAGTCTATGCAGAGTGAAGACACTATTAAGACTACGTTGACCTCTTGAAAGGTATTATAGAATATTCACTCATCTCCTGTAAAGTATTATCATAAATAAACAGAGGCACATAAATGAATGAAGTACATTTCATGTCATAATACATAAATTAATTTGCTTCACAAATTGCAGGACTCACTGTAACCAGCTGACTCATTGAAAAATGCAATACAGTTTTGGAAGATAAACTATTAAGTAAAAAATTAAGTATTACACACATAGATACTGAGTTACTAAACCTACTGCACACATCAAAATGCTATCTGTGTAATAATTGCAAAGCCACAGATAAATAATTTTATCATGCACCTTTGCCTTCATGTGTTTTGCCGTTCACCAAGGGTTCACTCTTATCCCTATACGATTCACCAGCATTGAAGCTTTGTACTTTTGAAAAGAAAGACTGAAATTATGGCTGTCATGGAAATCAGTGAGAAAATGCACTTAAATTTAAGGGGGCCAGAATGCGAGTGAGTCCTTGAGAGCACTCAAGTGCCACAGCTAAAAATGGAGATTTTTTCAAACCTGCCAGAGGATTAAGAGGATTTTCCCCTAAATTTCAATGGGGGAAAAAAGTACACATATATTATGATATCTCTGTAATGATTTTGTGGGTCCTACAGTAAAACATTGCTTGAAATTTTTTCCATTTATACTACAACTTTGACCAGCTTACTTGGACTTGTCAGCTAAAGTCCTGAAAGCATTTATGCTTGTGTCTACTTTTCACTTCTGTGGCTAATCCTTTTGAAGTCTTAGGATCTAGTTGTTGTTGTAAAGCAGAGCATGTGCATAGGAAGAAGGCCTAATCATTTATGAGACTACCGACCAGAGCTTTGTACCACTAGAAGAAGAAGATACCAGGCTCTTTGTGAGGGTGGTCAGACACTGGAACAAGTGGTCAAGAGAGATTGTGGCATCTTCATCCCTGGAAACAGCCAATCCCGCCAATCCCCTGGGCAACCTGCTCTAGCTGAGTCTGCTCTGAGCAGGAGGGAGTTGGAGTGGACGATCTCCAGAGGTGCCCATTTGGTGACAGTGTGATCTGCGTGTACTTTAGAACCAGAATAAGATTAACATTTTGTGTGCTAAAAATTGCTGCATTGTTACATGTAGCAAAATAATATGATGAGAATGGTGTAACATACATTGCAATGTTTCTCTCCTTTGAGTCAGCATTTGATATACAGCTGTTAGAACGCGATTTTTTTTAAAGTCAACACACTCAAATACATTTCTTGGGCTTTTTAGATCTCTCTTTTCTTAATGCACTCAAATGCTAAGCACCATTCCAAATTCATGTCAATATATCTATTGACATCTTTCTTGCTGTTTTCCTCTTTTTCTATTCTCTGTGGTATCAGTCTTGCCAACTGCTCCTGAGATCTTTGGTTATGATCTAGCAAAGCCCTTAAGCACATGCTTAACTTTAAGAATGCAAACAGTCTTTGTA
>NW_008824986.1:16699631-16703833 GCF_000699105.1 Pygoscelis adeliae | reverse complement strand
TAAAGTCAGCAGGACATTTCCTTTAACTGCTTTGCTGGGCTGGGGCCAAAGTGCTCAATGCTCTATATACAGATTGAAATATAATAATTCACACACAGTTAGTTAGAAAATCGCTGCAGAGTGTAAAATAAATTGGAACAGATTTTTCCCAGTCCTTTCACAGAATTTGGCCATGAAACACTACAAAATTCTACCAGCTCTGAATATAGTTTATAAATTAAGGGAATTCAATTCATCAACGTATGTCATGGAAAATATCTGGTTTATACACAAAGTTACTTTCACATGCACATTTTTTTCTCTCCCTCTCTCTCGCACATGCACGTGCACACACACACTCTCTTATGAGACTTAGGCCTGCTTGACTCTGTTTCTTATGAACTATGTTCGTCAGCAAATGTCACAACTTATAGTGTCTTCTAAAGTTCAGAAAATCTGCACAAATTGCTAGGTAAAAGTTCATGATACTTTAAAGCTCTTAAAAGACATTTGGGGGGAAGCTGTACAGAAGTTTACCAGCAGACTGCAGATAAGCACAAACGAGGCAGAGATGCAAACAAGAGACCAGCCTAGCAGGGTCAGGCCAAAGGTCTGAGTTCTTGCTATACCAGGTGCCCAGATAAGGGCACAAGAACAGGGCAAATGTATCGTGGCATTTATATATCCCGAGTTTATTCACTCAGCTTCCAGCAACTGGCGGCTCAGGTCTTCCCATGCCAGAAGCGGTATATTGATATTTACTAGTACATGATTTTTTAAATGTTTTTAATTTCATTATTTTATCTAGTCTCTTTTTTAATCTGTGTAAACTTCTGGCACTCAAAATCCTGTGGCAAGGAGTTTCACAACTTAATCCAGTCTGTGAAGGGGTACCCTCAAACACTTGCTGTTTGTTGTGAACATGCTACTTGCTCGTTGTCTCATGCAAGAACTAGGGGCAGCAAATGAAACAGCAGTTCATTATTCACCTTCCCTGTGCCATTCATGATTTTATATTCTACTGTAACACTACCCCTCTGCCAGCTCTTTTCTTAGCTGAAAAATCCTCCTCCATCTAATCATTCCCCTGTAACATTCTGTGTACAAAGGAAAAGCTGATGTGCTGGAAGAGGCAAGCTGTCTGCTTCAACAAGGTGCTTCTAGGGGAATTTGAACTCCCAGGTTAATGAGACCTGGACGAAGAGATTTTGCCAAGTTGTGATGGCTTAAACTTTTGCACTGTGGTAATGAACAGCTCCTAGTGCATCTACTAGAGTCTGCATGCTACTAGTTGAGAGCTGTAAATAATGTCATACATGAATGGCAAAAGCAAACCATCCTTTCTTTTTACTGCTAAAATGAGAGAACCCTTAAGTGAACAAAAATTTCTCAAAATTGTTTGTGTGAAGCATTCTGCCGGTTCTAAGAAGCAGAGCTTGTGTCTCTCTTTTTATATCATTTGAGACATAGCAGTGGAAGATTGAATGATGGAGGTGAGGCCAGTTTCTTCCTTGACATATTTACCTCAAACTGACTTTGCATAGTTTGTGGGTACGTGTGTGTGTGTGAGTTCATTGTACACTACTAAGGTTTAGGCAAAAGAAGTGGTCAACAAACAGCATGACTACTAAAAACTGGATTATGCAGTTCAGATGGGTAGCTGAAAAGAACAGAATAAATGAACAAAAAAAAATCCAACTTTTTTATGACATGCTAAAATTCCTCTTAGCAGAATATTGTACAAATTAAAGACTGCAAGATTACCTCCAGCTCCGATAGCTGATATTCACGCATGCTTCCAGATGGTCTTCTACTCTGATAAAGACAGTTATTGTTAACCTGCTTTGCATTTCTCATAATCTGTGCTTATTGCTGCATTTGTTCCCACAGCGTTCGTTCACATCTGCAATGCCTCAATCTTGTATTCCTGCTATAATGCTTTGAGACCATGAGATGTGTCACTAAAACACCTAGAAAAACAGAGGCTAATGCACTGCCTTTATTTGCAAGTGTGTTATCTTATGAACCTCAGTTAATCCAGTACTAAAATGGAATGAAATCTTGGCTCCATGAATGGCAGCAGCAAAACTTACACTGACATCAAGGTGTTCGGGAACCTACTGCCTCCTTCTGCCCTGACAAGTGTTGCAAATCCGCCTGTGCTGATGTCTGTAAAACGAGAAGTGAGATAGATAGAAACACAAGGATTCAACCTCAAAACTTGGTGCTGCTCTATGGGAATCTGTAACCCTTACATTGTGTCTCCTAATGGGCATTCTTTCTGCTTTTTTTTCTTGGCTGCTTTTGAAGGGTGAGCACTGGCTGTGCATCCAAATGTACCAGGTACAGTGCATTTGCACTGGGATGTTAATGAATGTTGGCATAAGGAGCTTGGCAAAGGAAGAACCCCATAAGAAAAGCCTTTTCTTTAAAAAAGTTCTTCTGTGCCCCGTGGCTGAGGGACAGAGTTTAGTGCATGTCCATTGGTTGCCAACTTTCTCATCATTGTGCTGGAGAATTTGCGTCCTACTGTCCAAAGTGCTGGTCTAAACTTTGCATGATGGTCTGGAAGTGCCAGCTCGTCAGAACATGGGCTCAGAGGTGCACCTGGTGTCTGTACTTCCTTCTCCAGTGGCTGGGAATCCAGCTTAATGCACTTGACTGAATGTGAGTCTCTGAAATAAGTCTCTGCTATCCCACATGAATAACAAAATCCCATCAGCTTTTTTCATAGGCTTCACCTTAATTTCCTTAGTTAAAACATAAATAGTGTTGCTACCCTCTATTCTAGCTGTGGCTCTGCTTCCTTTGTGCAATGTATAAATACAAATATATTCCTCTTGCATTAAGAAGGTGTACTACAAATATTACATATTGAGAGGTAGGACAGATCAACACAAAGGTAACAGTGGGTAGCACAGATACGGTTCCTACAAGACTCCAGGCCAGGCCAGACTTGGTGTGATTAACTATCAGTAGCACTTGGAGCTTAGACAATGGCATATTTAAAGTACATGGGTGGCTTCAATCCATTTCCTAGTGGGCAAGTGTCACATGACAAAAGCACCACTAGAACTGGCAGTAAGTGGTACACTGGCAGCTTACCCAAAGCAACCAATGGACGGGAAACCAAGACAGGGACGCTCTCATGTTTCTAGGACGACATTTCCTAGACGGGTTTGTGACAAACTGATGGGCAAGCCAACTGTCCTGCCACTTGGCCTGTATTGCTAAGGTGTTAGCATGGCATCGTTCCCATTCCCTAAAGACATGTTTCATCTTTGACAAGGTACAGTGTTTGATAGCAGCGTTGTTTACACATGCATGTGCTCGGTTGAGCTGAGGTGTGCTGCACTGTTAATGCCATGTCACTCACCGAATGGTCTTCTGAACTCTTCTGCTAGCCTTTTACTGCTGAACGGAGAGAAAAATGGCCACATTTTAATCGCTAAGCCCTATTTTCTTAGAGGTAGCTCTTTCCACAAAGACACAGTCTATGAAATACTTTAGTCACAAGAAATAAAGCCAATGATTGATTTGTATTCTGCAATGCACCCTCTGGCTAAAACCAAGTTATAAGTACCAAATGGTTGAGATGGGGCTTGTGAAAGGGCAGTTATGTGAGTGGCACTAGAAGAAAAATGTTAATAAAGGGCAGTCCATTGAACTGAGGTTAAATACTTTCATACTTCTCAGCCAACCCAGAAAAGTCCCTGAATTCTCATTAAAAAATGTTCTTCATAATCTGATGTTTTACCTCATTAAGGAAGGGAGATCTTGAGGATCAAGAAATATCACTTCATTGAGGAGAAATAAAGGTAACAGGGATATAGCTTAAAAAAATCCTTTATTCCTTTCATTTTCTTTAAGCATTTGTCTTGCCTTTTTGTTCATTTGTCTGGGCTTTATTTTATTTTTAAAGTTTGGGGTTTTTTTAAATGAGTAAATTTAAAGAAGTTTGGAGGCTTGTCCCTAACCATGTGCAGGCTCATTTGTGCTCCTGAGGCAGAGCCAAGTCAGGAGGGCAGCCAGTCTTCCCACTGCCACGTGAGGCACCAGCCCTATGACCAGCCCTGTGCACCCTTCTTTTCCCACCGCAGTGCCCTCTGCAACACCCCCTGGGAACAGGCAGAGTCTAGTCCCAAGTAAGTATTTGAGGCTTTGGGGTTTTCCAGACTGGGCTGGAAGTCTCAGAGAAACAAAACCCTGCCAGTAATATTCCG